>NC_135801.1:143400133-143687031 GCF_964213995.1 Mustelus asterias | reverse complement strand
CCACCTTTTCCACCTGTGCTGCCACTTCTAAGGATTTGTGGACCTGTACTCCCAGAACTCTCTGTGTATCTATGCTCCTGATGGATCTGCCATTTATTTTATTGCTCCCACCTGAATTGGATCTACCAAAATGCATCACCTTGCATTTGTCCGGATTAAATTCCATCTGCCATTTCTCCGCCCAATGTTCCAGCCTATCTATATCCTGCTTATTCTCTGACAATCTTCATCACTATCCGCAACTCCACCAATCTTAGTATCATCCGCAAACTTGCTAATCAGACCAGCTATGTTTTCTTCCAAGTGTTTCTTCCAAATCCATAATTTTCTGGTAAAGCATGTTGGGGGTGCTTTATTATATTAAAGGTGCAAGTTTTATTCTCCAGCTGATATTTGGAGCAGAAGCAATCAGGAAAGACAAGAGGAAATCAGCTGGGAACTAACCTTTTTCTTCCCTGTAATTTCCGTCATTGGTGGGAAGGGTTGCCACCGGTGTGGGTGTGGAGAGGGAAACCTAGGTAGGCTGTGTAGGCTGCAACATGCCATTTCTTCCAATTCCATCCCTGGGCTAGTGAAAACAAACGCAGCTCTTGAGCTCAAATTCCATCTTTATGTACGTTTTCATGAAGGTAGAGTTTTACTCGTCTCGGCCGGGTGCTCTCAGATGTGGAGAAGATACATTGGAGCCATAATGCCAAGTTCAAGAAATAGCATTGAGAGCATCTATGGGCTCGGAAAATTGACTTGGCAAATTGGCATAATCAAAATTGAAATTTATATGAACTTTAAATATGTGACAATCCAATAGCTGTAATAAAAGAAACTTGGATTTTTTTTTACAGTGCCTTTCATGCTTACGGGATTTCCCAAAGTGCTGTACTGCCAATGAAATACTTCTGAATTGCAGTCCCTGTTGTAATGTAGTGAATGCCCCAGTCAATCCACATGCATCCAGCTCCCACAAATACCAATGAAAGAAATAACCAGATGATTTGCTGTGATGTTGGTTGGAAGATAAATATTGGCCATGAAGAAAACTCACCCTTGATAATGCCATGATGCCATGTGATATTTTACATCCTTCTGAGCAGGCAGATTTACAGGGGCCTCATTCATCTCATCTCATCTGAAATGCACCATTACTAATAGTGCAGCACTCTCTCAGTACTGCACTATAGTGTCAGCCTAATAAGGGTGGAAAGAAATACAGTCTAAGTTAGGGTTGCTATGCACGTATGTGAATTTGCAGAGTGAAAAAGATTGGTGAGTTGCAGGTGCAGATAACCACGTGGACATACAATGTGATGGTGATAATGGAGACCTGACTCAAAGAAGGGCAGGACTGGGTATTAGACATTCCTGGATCCAAATTGTTCTGGAAAAGGGCAAGGGTGGCGATGTTGATTAAGGAGAACATTGTATTGCTAGAGAGAGGACAGAATATATTTGGCTAGAGGTGAGGAACAAAAGAGTAAAGTTTATTTATTAGTCACAAGTAAGGCTTACATTAACAATGCAATGAAGTTACTGTGAAATTCCCCTACTTGCCACACTATGGCGCCTATTCGGGTCAATGCACCTAAGCAGCACATCTTTCAGACTGTGGGAGGAAACCCACGCAGACACTGGGAGAATGTGCAAACTCCACACAGACAGTGACCCAAACCGGGAATCGAACTCGGATCCCTGGCACTGTCAGGCAGCAGTGCTAACCACTGTGCGAGTAGCAAATGCATTGCTTGTTGTAGTCTATAGACCACCGCCTGGTGGGGAAGATTTAGAAGAACAAATTTGCAATGAGATTGTAGAGCAGTGGAAGAAACATAGAATAGTTATACTGGGGGACTTAAATTGTCTCAATACAGATACTTAGTAATGGAGTAAAGAAACAGAGTTCCTCCAGCATGTTCAGGAGATTTCTGCAGTAAATTTCCAGTCTGACAAGAAAGGAGGCACTGCTAGACATAGTCCTTGCTAATGAAGTGGGCCAAGTGGATTGAATGTCAGTAGGGTAAAGTTTAGCAGCAGTGATCATTGGATCATAAAGTTTAGGTTGGTAATAGAAAAGAACAAGGGGCAATCTTGACTCAGAATAAATAACGGAAAAAAGCCTACTTCAATGGAAAAGAGTAGACCTGACCCAGAGAAATGGGAATTAAAGGTTGGCAAGCTAGATTGTAGCAGAATAATGGGATATCTTTAAAGGAGAGAGAGAGTTTAATTTGGGCACAGTCAATGTCTGTGCCCACAAAAGCAAAATCTAGGCAAACAAATCCAGCGGCCCCTGAATGAAAAATAGAGATGAAGATTAAAATGAAGCAGAAACAGTGTCAGATGTCAGGTGGATAATACAACATGAGAATCAGGCTGAAAGTAGAAGGTTCAGAAGGGAAGAGAATAAACAAATAAGAAAAACAGAGAGTATAAGATGATACTGGCAGCTAACAGAAATGGGAATTCAGAAGTCTTCTATACATATATAAATAGTAAAATGAGTGGGACCAAAAAGGAATTTGCACATGGAGGCAGATGGCATCACTGAGGCAGTAAATGTACACTTTGCATCTGTGTTAACAAGGAAGCAGATGCTATGCAGATTATGCTGAAAAAGAAAATAGCTCAAACACTTGAAGGGATTAAAGTTGATAGAAGTATTGGATAGGTTGTCTGTACTTAAAGTTGGTAAACATACCATATACCAAGATCAGATGTGCTGCATCCAAGGATACTAAGGGAAGTGAGAGTGGAATTGTGGAGGCATTGGCCTCATTTACCAATCTTTCTTAGATTTAGGAGTGGTGCCAGCGAACTGGAAGGTGGCAAATGTTCCCCTCATTCAAAAGATGGTGTAAGGATGAGCCCCGCAATTATAGGCGAGTTGGTTTAACATCGATGGTGGGGAAGCTTCTAGAAATGGTAATTTGAGACAAGATGGTATAGAATCCTATGGTGCAGAAGAACTCCTTCAGTCCATCAGGTCTGCACAGACATGCTAGAAACACCTAACCTCCTAGCTAATCCTATTTACCAGCACTTGACTCATAGTCTTGAACATTGTGACATGCCAAGTGCTCGTCCAGTTACTTTTTAATGGACGTGAGGCAACTTGCCTCGACCACCCTCATAAAAAAGCTTTTTCTCACATTCCCCCTTAAACCTCCTGTCCTCACCTTGAACTAGTGTTCCCTCGTGACTGACCCTTCAACTAAGGGGAACAGCTGCTCCCTTTTCATTCTGTCCATGCCCCTCATAATCTTGTACACCTCGATCAGGTGGCCCCTCAGTCTTCTCTGCTCCAATGAAGACATCCCAAGCCTATCCACCCTCTCTTCATAACTTAAATGTTCCATCCCAGGCAGCATCCTGGTAAATCTCCTCTGCACCCCCTCCAGTGCAATCACATCCATCCTATAATGTGGTGAACAGAAGTGCACACAGTACTCTAGCTGTGGCCTCACCAAAGTTCTATACAACTCCATAACGACTTCTCTGTTTTTCTAATCTATCGCTCGATTGATAAAAGCAACCCTCCTAAATGCCTTTTTCACCACCTTACTAATATGCCCTTCCACCTACAGAGATCTATGGATAAACACTCCAAATTCCTTTGTTCCACAGAACATCTGAGTGTCATGCCGTTCATTGAGTACTTTCTTGTCAAATCATTCCTTCCAAAGTGTATCAACTCTCACTTTTCAGAGTTAAATTCCATCTGCCACTTATCTGCCCATTTGACCATCCAGTCTGTATCTTCTTGTAGCTTAAGACACTCGGCCTCACTGTCAACCACCCAGCCAATCTTTGTGTCATCAGCAAACTTACTGATCTTAATCATCGATGTCATTTATATGAATGACGACTCAGCACAGATCCCTGCGGTATGCCACTGAACCCTGGCTTCCAGTCACTAAAGCAGCTTTCTGTCATCACTCTCTGTCTCCCACAACTTTGATTTTAGAACATAGAACATAGAACAGTACAGCACAGAACAGGCCCTTCGGCCCACGATGTTGTGCCGAGCTTTATCTGAAACCAAGATCAAGCTATCCCACTCCCTATCATTTTGAATCCACTTTATCAAATCACCCTGTATCCCATGCACATTTTTTAAAGTCTTCCATATGGGATGTTGTCAAAGGCTTTGCTGAAATTCATATAAACTATATCAACTGCACTACCCTCATTTACATAGCTGGTCACCCCCTCAGAAAATGCGATCAAATTTGTTAGGCATAACCTCCCTCTGGCGAAGCCATGCCGACTCTCCTTGATCAAGCTTTGTCTCTTCAAGTGGAGTTCGATGCCCTCCTTCAGAATTTTCCCCAATTGTTTCCCTACCACTGACGTGAGACTCATTGGTCTGTAGTTCCCTGGTTTATCTCTACAACCTTTCTTAAATAGTGGAACCACATTAGCTGTTCTTCAGTCCTCTGGCACCTCCCCCGTGGCCAGAGAGGAATTAAACATTTGGGTCAGAGCCCCTGCAAATTCCTGTCTCACCTCCCACAGCAGCCTGGGACCCAATTCATTCAGACCTGGAGAACTGTCCGTTTTTAAGCTTGCCAACACCACCAATACCTTCCCTCTGTCAATTTGCTCAAGAACCTCACAGTCCCCCCCCCCCCCCCCCCCCCCCCCCGCCCTGAATTCCATACCTTCATTCTGTGGCTCTACTGTGTCTTTAAGAAATGTATCTTTTAACCATGTTCTCTGCAGTTTATAAGCAAGCCTTTTATTTTTGTTACTGGCACCAAGCTGCCTGATTAGAGGTCCATTTATTACTGCTTAAATGGTTTAAATGGGGTTTTGTTTATTTTTAATTTGGGCTCAATGTGATATCCTGGAGTTTTATGAGTTTATGACCCTTTTGAATTGTTAGGGGGAAGAATGATTGACAGGTCAGGTGACAAGAGTTCTTTTACTTTCAGTTTGGCTGCTGGCTGCTGTTTTAGTTAGAAGGTGTTTGGATGTCGGACTGAAAGGCGGTATTTCTCTGCCTCTCTCTGTGGTCTTAGAAATTCTGATGTATTGGAAGCAGTTTTTCTTGCCTTCCTGGAGTGAAATATTCTGTTGTTGATGGCTTGCTAGCTAGAGGCCAGCAGTAGCATTAACTTTACCTCGAGGTGCTGGGATTTCCAGAACGGAGAGGCCAGAGTTTCAATTTTCTATCCCAAGGACTAATTCATAGCAGGTATTGCTGAGCTGCAAAATCACATAAGCATTCAATTTTCTGTGGCTAAACCTGTGGCAGGTGTATGTTTATAAGGCGATTTTTTGTATTGGAACCATGCATTTAGTTAAAAGTTTATTTATTAGTCAATTGTAGGCTTCCATTCACACTTCAGTTTTAGGTTACTGTGAAAATCCCCCAGTCGGCACACTCCGGCGCCTGTTCGGGTACACCGAGGGAGAATTTAGCATGGCCAATTCACCAAACCTGCACATCTTTGGATTGTGGGAGGAAACCGGGACACCCGGAGGAAACCCATGCAGACACGGGGAGAATGTGCAAACTCCACACAGATAGTGACCCAAACTGGGAATTGAAGCCGGGTCCCTGGCACTGTGAGGCAGCAGTGCTAACCACTGTTCCATCCTGTGCCACCATGCTGCCCTTGTTGTTAAAGTTTATACTTTATCATGGTTGTTTTCTTGTTTGTAATTGGTCAAAGGTCTTGCCAATTTCTTTTTAAGTGTTAACTGCATTCTTAAATAAACTTTGTTTGATAAAAGCTCCCTTGTGGGTCATTTGAATCCTACCTAACCAAATTCAAAGTGCAAAATTTATGGTCTCGGCTGACTTCATAAGATGCCTTGGAGTTTCTGACCTGGATTATAACAATTCTCATTCTCTTGGGTGAAGATGTGAAGTACTCATTCAAGACTCTACAAATGTCCTCTGGCTCCACCCACAGATTGTGCACTTGGTCCTTAATGGGTCCTACTCTTTCCCTGGTTATCCTCTTCCCATTGATATACTTATAGAATATCTTGGGATTTTCCCTTTTACCAGCCAGAGCTTTCTCATATCTGCTGCAACCTGCAGGGCAGGTAGAGAAAGTGGTTAATAAAGCATATTTGATTTGATTTGATTTATTATTGTCACATGTATTAAAATACAGTGAAAAGTATTGTTTCTTGCGCGCTATACAGACAAAACATACCGTTCATAGAGAAGGAAATGAGAGAGTGCAGAATGTAGTGTTACAGTCATAGCTAGGGTGTAAAGAAAGATCAACTTAATGCAAGGCAAGTCCACTCAAAAATCTGACAGTAGCAGGGAAGAAGCTGTTCTTGAGTTGGTTGGTACGTGACCTCAGACTTTTGTATCTTTTTCCCGAAGGAAGAAGGTGGAAGAGAGAATGTCCAGGGTGCGTGGGGTCCCTAATTATGCTGGCTGCTTTACCGAGGCAGTGGGAAGTGTAGACAGACTGATTTGCATGATGGATTGGGCTACATTCACGACCTTTTGTAGTTTCTTGCTGTCTTGGGCAGAGCAGAAGCCATACCAAGCTGTGATACAACCAAAAAGAATGCTTTCTATGGTGCATTTGTAAAAGTTGGTGAAAGTCATAGCTGACATGCCACATTTCCTTAGTCTTCTGAGAAAGTAGAGGCGTTGGTGGGCTTTCTTAACTATACTGTCGGCATGGCGGGGGGGGGGACCAGGACAGGTTGTTAGTGATCTGGACACCTAAAAACCTGAAGCTCTTGACCCTTTCTACTTTGTCCCCATTGATGTAGACAGAGGCATGTTCTTCTTTACGCTTCCTGAAATCGATGACAACCTCCTTCATTTTGTTGACATTGAGGACGAGATTATTGTTGCCACACCAGTTCACCAGATTCTCTATCTCATTCCTGTACTCTATCTCCGTCATATAATACCCTAGGCTTTATCAATAGGAACATGGGAGTATAAGAATAAGGAAATTATGTTTAACCTATATAAAACACTGGTTCCGCCTCAACTGGAGGACTGCATGTAGTTCCGGTCGCCTCAGTGTGGTAGATGTGAAGGACTGGAGAGTGTGCAGAACAGATTCAGGAGAATGGTTCCACTCAGTTACATAAATAATTTGGGACTCTTTTCCTGGAGGATAGAAGGGTGAGAAGAGTTTTGATAGAGGTTTTCAAAATCATGCAGTGTCCGGACAGTGTAAATATTGAGAAATTGTTCCCATTGGTGGAAGATTTGAGAACCAGATGGCACAGTTTAAGGTAATTGGCAAACAAAGCAATGGTAACATGAGGAAAAGCTTTTTCACGCTGCATGGGGCTAGGATCTGGAACGTATTGCCTGAGAGTGTGGTGGAGGCAGTTTTAACTGAGGCATTCAAGAAGGAATTGGAATGCGATCGGGGAAAAAAAAGAATCTGCAAGATTACGGAGAGAAGGCACAGAAGTGGCACTCAGTGAATTGCTCATTCAGAGAACCAGCACGGATATGATGGGCTGAATGACGACCTTCTGTGCTTTGAACTTTTGGTGGTTTTAGTGTCGCCTATATTTTCATCCCTCAGTAGCCAAATAGCCTGCTACCTCCTCGGGCATGACAAATGATCACTCAGGTGTGACACCAGTATGTTTAGTGCCCCTGGAAATACATCCCTCTATAAATTATGGTTGGGTGACAAGGGGAAGAAACGAACAAAAGAAACGGTATTGAAAGATTTAATAAATGCTGCGGGTGTTTAAACATGAATGAGAAATGAATTGATAATTGGAAAACAGAACTCGTACCTCTTTATCTGTATCCCTTTTCATTGAGCTCTTGCTTGCCAGGCAGCTTGCTGTTGCTCCTGATGCTCTTTTCACACCAATGATAACCTCACTACCATGCACATTCTGAGAAGATGGCAAATACTATAGTAACAGCTAGACTGTGCTGCAACTGATTCCAAAGGCAGACCTTGGTCTACTGAGGTGCAGACAAGTGCATTTCATGGAGTCAAATTATTTGAAGGCTGACACAGCCAGGAGGGTCTGTGCAGTTGTAACAGTGGCCAACATCACCTTTACATTTCAAAATGTGCGATAGTTAACTTTTTTAATTGAATTATTTATCTTTCCTTTTTAAATCAGGAGTTCAAATCTCGAATTAAAAAGGTGCTTCCCTTTTCTTAATAGTTGTGCATATGTGTGTGTGTGTATGTGTGTGTGTGTGTGTGAGAGAGAGACATGAATTGGATTTATGCCGTATTCCTATCTTCAATGCTGTGTGGAAATTGTTCCAAAACATTTTGACTCAATGCCTTGAATCTTCCTGAATTTCTGATCAGATTCCAATAAAACTAGCTCATTTGGATCATCATTTAAGACTCTTACTGTGCAACACTATACATTCCTGAGTATTGCAGGGGTAAATAAATATCTAATGTATACCTTTGGTTGCCTTTTTTTTGTACATGGTAGACATTAGAGATATTAGAGTACTAATTGAAGAAGCAGGGAGTCTTGCAGTTTCTTAATCAACATTCCTACTCCAATCAACATCACCAAAATAACATCTTGAGTTTGTATCGCAACTTTAGCATAGAAACTGGTCCAAAGGATATTCACAGTAGCAGAACAGACAAAAATTCACAATGAGCCAAAGAAGGAAATATCAGAAGGGTGACTCAAAACTTGGTTAACATGGTGAGGCTTTATCCAAGATTTTCAAAGGGAAGCAAGAAGCAGAGAGAGACAGATATGTTCATGGAAGGAATTTCCTTTTTCCGGGCCTACAATGCTGAAGACATCATTATTGGTGGAGTGAAGGAGGTTGAGGGTATACAGAGTTCTGGGATGGTTGTAGGGATGGTGGAGATTGCAGGGCTAGGGAGAAATGAGGCATAAGTACAAGAGCAAGGAGGTTATGCTGAACATATACACGACACTAGTTAAACATCAGCTGGAATATTGTGTACAGTTCTGGGCGCCTCACTATGGGAAGGATGTGAATATATTGGAGAGAGTGCACGAGAGGTTTACAAGAATAGTTCCAGGAATGAGAAACTTCAGTTATGAGGATAGATTGGAGAGGCTGGGACTGTTCTCCTTGGAGAGAAGAAGGCTAAGAGGAGATTTGATAGAGATGTTCAAAATAATGAAGGGGCTGGACAGAGTGGATAGGGAGAAACTGTTCCCACTCGTAAAAGGATCAAGAATAACAGGGCACAAATATAATGTGATTTGCAAAAGAAGCAAATGTGATGTGATGAAAGCTTTTTCACACAACAAATGGTTCAGGTCTGGAATGCACTGCCTGGAACGGAAGGGTGATGGAGGCAGGTTCGAACGAGACATTCAACAAGGCATGCGATAATGATTTGAATAGAAACAGTGCGCAGAGGTACGGGAAAAGGGCAGGGGAATAGCACCAAGTCATTATGCTCGTTTGCAGAGATGATGGGCTAAATAAAGGCAAAATACTGTGGATGTTGGAATCCGGAACAAAAACAGAAAATGCTGGAAAACCTCAGCAGGTCTGACAGCATCTGTGGAGAGAGAATAGAGCCAACGTTTGGAGTCTGCATGACCCTTCTTCAGAGCAGATGGGCTAAATGGCCTCCTTCTGTGCTGCAACAACTCTGTGATGTTTTCAACATGAGAGTGAGAATTTTAAGTTATCATTTCAGCAACAGATGGACAGAGATGGGAGCTGTTACACATCTTTGTAATGGTGCGGATATGGGGTTGGTAGTTTAGCTCAGGGTAAAATAGGATGCTGCGGTTATGAACAGACTGACCTGAAACAGTGCTTGGGAATAACAATTGAATAAGTGGTGTGGGAATAAGATTTTTGCTAGCAGATGAACCAGAGAGAATGGCTTCTTCCCAGTGTTTAAATAAAGGAAACTGTGGGTCATCCCAGACTGGATGTTGAATAACACAGGAAGTGGCAATAGATTTGCTAGTCACTAATCTCATCACTGACTAGATCTTGCTTTGTACCAAATGTCTGCTACAAATACCTATAAATCAATACATTTTGAAGTAATTAATCTTATGCGAAGTAGTGTGAACTGTTTCTGATGGATTTTTGATGGTAGCACATCTGAAATAAAAGGTTGGGGATTCAAGTTCCGTTGCAAAATCTTGAGCAAAATCTAGGGTGAAATTTGAGCACAATATGAAGAAAGCACTGAACTGTTGGAGGTACCAATTTTGGGAGGTATGGCATTTCAGGTGGGCATACGGGTCTCATCGACACTATTTGAAAAAGGAAGAAAGTTCAGGGGGGAGTTCTCCCATCCCGCTCACCACGGGAATCGAAGTGGGGTGCGGTGGGGGGGAGGGAGTGCGGACCATGCAAAGGTCCATTGAACGTGGATGGGATTCCCCAGTTTTGGGGCGACCACAATCCCACCCCTGATGTCAATTGAAAACAAAATTTAGTGGATTCCATGATGGCCTTCATTACATAACCATATTCATACCTCAGCAATTTCCCAGTGCCACTATATTTTTGGTAGAGTTGTTACCTCCATGGTCTCAGATGCCCATACGAATTATGGAGAGTAAAAATTATTTCTCATTACTCTTCTCCTGAAGATCTCTATCCTATTGTTTGACTCCATCACTCACTCCATCTTTACCACGCTGAAGTTAATGTTACTATATTTTGTTTCTGACCTTGTCTCGGGCACTAAACGTGAGGTGCTATTTAACATTCTGTCCAGAGGTCAAACTGTCTGTTCTCCCACTGACTACCTCCATCCTCCTGCAATGTCACTCCCCAAACCTTTCCAGATGAAAAATTAATATCCACCTGATTGAGTTCCGAACTTGATAATCCTCCCCATTCTTCCCCCACTTCGTGTCTAAGCACTTTCTATTGATGAAGTTAGCTTCCAGCTGGTCACATTATCATCTTATCTCAATCCTCCAGCATGGTTCCTAAGTCCTTCATGCTTACCAGGCGGCACGGTGGCACAGTGTTTAGCGCTGCTGCCTCACAGTGCTAGGGACCCGGGTTCAATTCCTGGCTTGGGTGACTGTGTGGAGTTTTCACATTCTCCCCGTGTCTGTGTGTGTTTCCTCCTGGTGCTCCGATTTCCTCCCACAGTCCAAAAGACGTGCTGCTTAGGTGCATTGGCAATGCTAAATTCTGCCTCAGTGTACCTGAACAGTGTCGGAGTGTGGCGACTAGGGGATTTTCATAGAAACTTCATTTCAGTGTTAATGTAAGCCTACTTGTGCCAATAATAAATAAATATGTGAATGACAACTTTTTTGTTGTTCATTCACGGGACATGGGCATCACTTGCTGGCCAGTATTTATTGACCATCCCTAGTTGTCCAAGGGCAGTTGAGAGTCAACCACGTTGCTTTGGCTTTGGAGTCACATATAGGCCAGACCAGGTAATGACTGCAGATTTCCTTCACTAAAGGACATTAGTGAACTAGATGGGTTTTTATGACAGCCAACAATGGTTTCATGGTCATTAGTAGATTCTTAATTCCAGATTTTTTTTATTGAATTCAAATTCCACCACCTGCCGTGGCGTCATTCGAACCTCAGAACATTAGCTGAGTTTCTGGATTAATAGTCTAGCGATAATACCACTAGGCCACCACCTGCACATCGGACCTACCTCTTCCATTATTACTTTTACTGCTTTCTTCACTGGACATTAAGACCTGGATGATTTGTAATTTCCTTTAATTTATTTGACTGCTATCTCCTTACTCTTTCCTTGTACCTGTTAATACTTGTTTGTTTCTTTGAATGTTCAAATCAGTCTTAATTGTTTGCTTCAATAATTATGTGGTAATACATCCCAAATTCTGTGAATCTTTAGTGTGAAAAAAACATCTCCCTCTTTTTCCATTTATTACCATTTTTATGGCCCCTTGTTACTGATTCATCAATTAATGGAAGTAATGTTTTCCTCTTTATCCTCTTTAAAATGTTGGGCATTTTTATTAGAATCCCTTTAACCTTTTTCTACGATACTGAATATGATCAAAGTTTTTCGAATCTCTCATCATAATTGTATTTCATTAAATGGCAGAGCAGGCTCCTCTGGAGCTTCAACCTTTGTTTCACCACAGTAAATCTATTTTGTGTATTTTCTGCTCTGTAGTATTTTTTCTATGGTGGCTACGTGGCAGAATACTGGATGGTTCTTGGCGTGCATGAATTAATAACCGAGGAATGGAGGAGAGAAAATTGGATGGTTAGAAATCATTAAAATGGTTTTCCAGAGCACGCAATCTATAATCTTTTTAGGAACACCCTGTGATATTGCTGACATAATATGTAGTGGTAGCTATTGTGAATTAAACACTTTAAGTAATAGCTGGTTGGAATTGAAAAGGATTTGATTTAATGCCGGAGTTCAAGAAATTCTGAATTTCTTGCCTTAATAGTATGAAAAACCATCTGATCCCCTGCGATTAACTTATTGGTCACTATCAGCCTGTTATTATGAACCATGCAAATGCTCAAAAATTACTAATGCTTATAAAATCTTGCATAGTTGATACAGATTGAGACTTCATTTGTGCAGTGACACTTTTGGTGTGAAATCTAGTGGAAAGTCACATATAAATGCTAAAACAAACTAAGTATCTGCTTGTTGAACATGCAAAACATAAAATGTGGTTAGAATTTGTTTTAAAGACTCGCTTGTCTCCCCTGCTTATGCTATCTTGCAACAGTAAGCATTAGCTTCTTTCACAATGTGCTGGATCATCAGATTCTGGAGCAGGAAATTGCACTTCAAATTGCAGTAGCAGCAAAATGAAATCTTGAATTCTGGCATGATAAAATACTGAGAAGTACACAAATGTCATCTGGTTCCCAAAATGGATTACAACTGGGTTGCCTGACTAATGTTATGAGAAGCAATCGTCATCAAACATTGTAGAGAGAGGGGAAGAAAAAGAATAATCCCTTCTTTTGAGTTGATAGGATTGAAGAAACTAGAACTTGACCTAATTTATGCCAACCTAAATTTGCTTTATATTGTCTTTGGTTGCAAGCTCCACTTATTATCCACAAGCAAGGAAAGGTGTAACTTATAACACAAGCATGCTCATTTGTTCTGTTTTATTTGAAAAAAATGATAATTGCACACTGAGAAATCATTAGGTTTGGTAAATTATTTTCAGTGAACCAGGAGACTTCAGCAGCAAGTTAGGAGATTGGCATTGAACACTGTCAAAGCTTTAGACTTTGTTTCAATTAACATTTGCTGTAGTCTTCCAGTTAGTTTACTGGGTCCTCCCATAATCCAAAGATGTGCGGGTTAGGTGGATTGGCCATGCTAAATTGCCCGTTAGTGTCAGGGGGACAAGCTAGGGTAAATACATGGGGTTATGGGGATAGAGCCTGGGTGGGATTGTGATCGGTGCAGACTCGATGGGCCGAATGGCCTCCTTCTGCACTGTAAGATTCTATGATCTGTGATTATAAATTTAGTCATTATGTTTCAAAATCAACTTTTTGTTGGAAGTTGTAAACTTTCTTATGCTAGCAGTACTGAATTAGGTCGATTGACACTTTAAAAAAAACTATTGTTCACTCGTGGGTGAAAGATTTGAAAAACAGAGCATTAGAATTTGGAATTACAGCGAGGCAATATGGGTAGAGCTCAGGAATAGGAAAGGTGTAGTCACAATGTTGGGGGTTTACTATAGGCCACCCAACTGCCAGCGGGAGATTGAGGAACAGATATGTAGGCAGATTTTGGCAAGGTTGTGGTGGGAGATTTTAATTTCCCCTATATTGACTGGGACTCACTTAGTGCTGGGGGCGTGGATGGGGCAGAGTTTGTAAGGAGCATCCAGGAGGGCTTCCTGAAACAGTATGTGGATAGTCCAACTGGGGAAGGGGCCATACTGGACCTGGTATTGGGAAATGAGCCCGGCCAGGGGGTTGATGTTTCAGTAGGGGAGCAGTTCGGGAACAGTGACCACAATTCAGTAAGCTTTAAGGTACTGATGGATAAAGATAAGTGTAGTCCTCAAGTTAAGGTACTAAATTGGGTGAAGGCTAATTACAACAATATTAGGCAGGAACTGAAGAATGTAGATGGGGGGCAGATGTTTGAGGGCAAATCAACATCTGGCATGTGGGAGGCTTTCAAGTGTAAGTTAGAACATAGAACATAGAACATAGAACATTACAGCGCAGAACAGGCCCTTCGGCCCACGATGTTGCACCGACCAGTTAAAAAAAAAACTGTGACCCTCCAACCTAAACCAATTTCTTTTCGTCCATGAACCTATCTACGGATCTCTTAAACGCCCCCAAACTAGGCGCATTTACTACTGATGCTGGCAGGGCATTCCAATCCCTCACCACCCTCTGGGTAAAGAACCTACCCCTGACATCGGTTCTATAACTACCCCCCCTCAATTTAAAGCCATGCCCCCTCGTGCTGGATTTCTCCATCAGAGGAAAAAGGCTATCACTATCCACCCTATCTAAACCTCTAATCATCTTATATGTTTCAATAAGATCCCCTCTTAGCCGCCGCCTTTCCAGCGAAAACAATCCCAAATCCCTCAGCCTCTCCTCATAGGATCTCCCCTCCATACCAGGCAACATCCTGGTAAACCTCCTCTGCACCCTCTCCAAAGCCTCCACATCCTTCCTGTAATGTGGGGACCAGAACTGCACACAGTACTCCAAGTGCGGCCGCACCAGAGTTGTGTACAGTTGCAACATAACGCTACGACTCCTAAATTCAATCCCCCTACCAATAAACGCCAAGACACCATATGCCTTCTTAACAACCTTATCTACTTGATTCCCAACTTTCAGGGATCTATGCACACATACACCTAGATCCCTCTGCTCCTCCACACTATTCAAAGTCCTCCCGTTAGCCCTATACTCAACACATCTGTTATTCCTACCAAAGTGAATTACCTCACACTTCTCCGCATTAAACTCCATCCGCCACCTCTCGGCCCAACTTTGCAACCTGTCTAAGTCTTCCTGCAAACTACGACACCCTTCCTCACTGTCTACCACACCACCGACTTTGGTGTCATCAGCAAATTTGCTAATCCACCCAACTATACCCTCATCCAGATCATTAATAAATATTACAAACAGCAGTGGCCCCAAAACAGATCCCTGAGGTACACCACTTGTAACCGCACTCCATGATGAATATTTACTATCAACCACCACCCTCTGTTTCCTATCCGCTAGCCAATTCCTGATCCAATTTCCTAGATCACCCCCAATCCCATACATCTGCATTTTCTGCAGAAGCCTACCATGGTGAACCTTATCAAACGCCTTACTAAAATCCATATATACCACGTCCACTGCCTTGCCCCCATCCACCTCCTTGGTCACTTTCTCAAAAAACTCAATAAGGTTAGTAAGGCACGACCTACCTGCCACAAAACCATGCTGACTATCACCTATCAATTCATTACTCTCCAAATAACTATAAATCCTATCCCTTATAATTTTTTCCAACATCTTGCCGACAACAGAAGTGAGACTCACCGGTCTATAATTCCCGGGGAAGTCTCTGTTCCCCTTCTTAAACAATGGGACAACATTTGCTAACCTCCAATCTTCTGGTACTATACCAGAGGCCAACGACGACCTGAAGATCAGAGCCAGAGGCTCTGCAATCACTTCTCTTGCCTCCCAGAGAATCCTTGGATAAATCCCATCCGGACCAGGGGATTTATCTATTTTCAGACCCTCCAGAATATCCTGCACATCCTCCTTATCAACTGTAATACTGTCTATTCTACTCCCTTGCAACCCAGTGTCCTCCTCAGCTATATTCATGTCCCCTTGCGTGAACACCGAAGAGAAATATTGGTTCAATGCTTCACCAATCTCCTCCGGTTCCACACATAACTTCCCTCTGCCATCTATAACTGGCCCTAAACTTGCCCTAACCAACCTTCTGTTCTTGACATACCTATAGAACGCCTTAGGATTCTCTTTAACCCTATCGGGATTCAGGACCGGCACACTCCTGTAAGGATGAAGGATAAGTATGGCAAGTATATAGTGAGTCTAGTCAAAGAGAAAAAGGAAGCATTTGTCAAAGCTAGGAGGCTGGGAACACACGAAGCAAGTGTGGAATACAAGGAAAGTAGAAAGAAACTTAAGCAAGGAGTAAGAAGAGTTAAAAGGGGTCATGAAAAAGCATTGGCCAGCAGGATTAAGGAAAATCCCAAGGCTTTTTACACATATATAAAGAGCAAGAGAGTAGCCAGGGAGAGGGTTGGCCCACTCAAGGACAAGGGAGGAAATCTATGTGTGGAGCCAGAGGAAATGGGCGAGGTATTAAATGAGTACTTGGTGTCAGTATTCACCAAAGAGAAGGACTCGGTGGATGATGAGTCTGGGAAAGGATGTGTAGATAGTTTGGTGGATGATAAGTCTGGGAAAGGATGTGTAGATAGTTTGAGTCATGTTGAGATCAAAACGGAGGAGGCATTGGGGTTCTTGAGAAACATCAAGGTAACAAGTCTCCAGGGCCTGATGGGATATACCCCAGAATACTGAGAGAGGCAAGAGAGGAAATTGCTGGGGCCTTGAGAGAAATCTTTGTATCCTCACTGGCTATAGGGGAGGTCCCAGAGGATTGGAGAATAGCCAATGTTGTTCCTTTGTTTAAGAAGGGTAGCAAGAATAATCCAGGTAATTACAGGCTGGTGAGCCTTACATCAGTGATAGGGAAATTATTGGAGAGGATCCTTTGAGACAGGATTTATTCCCACTTGGAAATAAATGGACGTATTAGTGAGAGGCAACATGGTTTTGTGAAGGGGAGGTCGTGCCTCACGAAATTGATTGAGTTTTTCGAGGAAGTGATGAAGATGATTGATGAGGGTAGGGCAGTGGATGTTGTCTACATGGACTTCAATAAGGCCTTTGACAAGGTCCCTCATGGCAGACTGGTGCAGAAGGTGAAGTTGCATGGGATCAGAGGTGATCTGGCAAGGTGGATACAAAACTGGCTCGGTCAAAGAAGACAGAGGGTAGCAGTGGAAGGGTGCGTTTCTGAATGGAGGGCTGTGATAAGTGGTGTTCCTCAGGGATCAGTGCTGGGACCTTTGCTGTTTGTAATATATATAAATGATTTGGAGGAAAATGTAACTGGATTGATTAGTAAGTTTGCGGATGACACAAAGGTTGGTGGATTTGCGGATAGTGATGAGGACCATCGGAGAATACAGCAGGATATAGATCAGTTGGAGACTTGGGCGGAGAAATGGCAGATGGAGTTTAATCCGGACAAATGTGAGGTAATGCATTTTGGAAAGTCTAATCCAGATAGGAAATATACAGTAAATGGCAGAACCCTTAGGAGTATTGACAGGCAAAGGGATCTGGGTGTACAGGTACACAGGTCACTGAAAGTGGCAATGCAGGTGGAGAAGGTAGTCAAGAAGGCATACGGCATGCTTGCCTTCATCGGCCGGGGTATTGAGTTTAAAAATTGGCAAGTCATGTTGCCGCTTTATAGAACCTTAGTTAGGCCGCACTTGGAATATAGGGCCCGATTTTACCATTTAGAGACTAAGCGCCGGGTGCGGGCGTCAAATAGATCCGAGTCTGGAGGCCGCGCTCCAGCGCGCCCATACGCTTTTTTCCGGCGCCGGTCCAGTGGGCGGGGCTTAGCGCCGCTGGAACAACAGGAGCTCCGAACTGCGCATGCGCAGTTCAGAAAAAATCGGGCAGAACGCGCCCAGGCGCGAAAAAAAAGCAGAGAGCGGACAGAGCCTCTCTGCCGTTCATCCTCTGGTCCGGGCGGGGGGGGGGAGGAGGGGAGGGGGCGTGACATCTCATTCCCTGGGGGGGTGGGGGGGGAGGGGAGGGCGTGTGACTTATCATCCCCTGGGGGGTGGGACCGGAGGGGGTGTGACTTATCACCCCTGGGGGGGTGGGAGTGGAGGGGGGGTGATGTCTCATCCTCTGGGGGGGGGGGGGGGGGGGGGAAGAGAGGGGGGGTGTGTCTTATCATCCTCTGGGGGGGAGGGGGTGTGATGTCTCATTCCCTGGAGGGGAGGGGGTGTGACGTCTCATCCCCTCGGGGGTTGGGAGGGGAGGGGGTGTGACGTCTCATCCCCTCGGGGGTTGGGAGGGGAGGGGGTGTGACGTCTCATCCCCTCGGGGGTTGGGAGGGGAGGGGGTGTGACGACTCATCCTCTGGGTGGTGGGGTAGAGGGGGTGTGATGTATCATCCTCTGGTCAGGGGGGGTTTCCGCTGCGTGTCAGCGGCTGATCCCTCCTGGCACCATCGCTGGTACACTACCAGCCACAGATTACTCTTCCCTGCAGGTGCGAGAGAGCGGGAGAGATGGCTGTGGCTGGTCGTGTACCAGTGATGGTGCCAGGAACGATCAGCCGCAGACAGGCAGCGGAACCCCCCCGACCAGAGGATGATACATCACACCCCATCTACCCCACCACCCAGAGGATGAGACGTCACACCCCCTCCCCTCCCGCCCCCCAAGAGGATGAGATGTCACGCGAAGGTGTCTGCGAAGGGTGGGCCTCGACGATTCCCCTGCCGAATAAAAGTACAAGTTGGACTTTTATTTATCAGGTCAGTAAAGGCGCGAACGCGAATTGGGCCAAACGCTGGTAAAGGGTGAATTGATGGTAAAGGTGGGCGCGCGCTTCATTAAGTCGATTTAAATGCATGCTCCAGCGCGCCCATACGCTTGTTTCCGGCGCCGGTCCAGTGGGCGGGGCTTAGCGCCCACTGGACCCCGTCCCCTCCCCCCACCCCCCCAGGGGATGATAAGTCACACCCCCTCCCCTCCACCCCACCCTCCCAGGGAATGAGACGTCACACCCCCCCCTCCCACCCCACCAGAGGATGAGACGTCACACTCCCTCCCCTCCCACCCCCGCAGAGAATGAGATGTCACACCCCCTCCCCTCCCACCCCCCCAGGGGATGATAAGTCACACCCCCCCCCCCTTCTCCCCCCCCTTTTTTTTGCGCCCGGACGCGTTCTGTCGATTTTTTCTGAACTGCGCATGCGCAGTTCGGAGCTCCTATTGTTCCAGCGGCGCTAAGCCCCGCCCACTGGACCGGCGCTGGAAAAAACCGTATGGGCGCGCTGGAGCGCGGCCTCCGGGCTTGGATCTATTTGACGCCCGGCCGATTTGGGTGTGCACCGGAATGGCGCCTGAATGGGCCGTTGGTAAAGGGGCGATCCACTAGGAATCGGGTGCGGATTGCGGCATAGGCCCGACGCCCAACTTAACTGCCATTTTGTGCCTGAAAACGGGCGCGAAATTTTGGTAAAATCAGGCCCATAGTGCTCAATTCTGGTCGTCACACTACCAGAAGGATGTGGAGGCTTTGGAGAGAATGTTGCCTGGTATGGAGGGCATTAGCTATGAGGAGAGGTTGGAGAAACTTGGTTTGTTCTCACTGGAGCGACAGAGGTTGAGGGGAGACCTGATAGAAGTCTACAAGATTATGAGAGGCGTGGACAGAGTGGATAATCAGAAGCTTTTTCCCAGGGTGGAAGAGTCAATTACTAGGGGGCATAGGGTTATGGTGCGAGGGGCAAGTTTTAAAAGAGATGTACGAGGCAGATTTTTTACACAGAGAGTGGTGGGTGCCTGGAACTCGTTGCCGGGGGAGGTAGTGGAAGCGGATACGGTAGTGACCTTTAAGGGGCATCTTGACAAGTCCATGAATAGGATGGGAATAGAGGGATATGGTCCCCGGAAGCGTAGGGGGTTTTAGATAAGTCAGGCAAGATGGTCGGTGCAGGCTTGGAGGGCCGAAGGGCCTGTTCCTGTGCTGTAATTTTCTTTGTTCTTTGTACAGGGGTGTTTTGTGAGTGCACAGAATGGAGTGTGCAGTTCCTGATTTTCCACCCATTTCATAGAATCATACCGTGCAGTAGAGGCCCTCGGCCCAACCAGTCTGCACCGACACACGAGAAACACCTGAACTCCCACCTAATCCCATCTTCAAGCATTGGCCCGTAGCCTTGAATTTTATGACTTGCCAGGTGCTTATCCAGGTACTTTTTATAAGATGTGAGGCAACTCGCCTCTACCACCCTCCTCGGCAGCACATTCCAGACTGTCACCAGCCTCTGGGTAAAAAAGCTTTTCCTCACATCCCCCCCTAAACCTCCTGCCCCTCACCTTGAACATTTATTTTAAAAGATGGAAAAACATCACACTCTTCCCAAAAGTTGCACAAGTACAATATCTATTATGAGCACCAGATTATGAAATTCACTGCTCAGATATCTTTTTCATTCCATATTTAACAAAATATTGGGCTAGAAATGTGTAAACTTTAATTCAGGTTTACTTCTGTCTTGAATATTCAATATCTGTTTGTGAGACATTGTGCATCAATGTATCCAAACTTTATTTGTACAGTAATGCCACTGGTTGTGAATCTGTTTTGTGCAAACCTTGCACTTGAAACCCAATCTGGGTTGCTGGGTTGCAATGGGTTATTTTTGTATGTTTGCATCCTTGGAGTTCAGATTTAACTCTGAATCTTAATGATATCTCTTTTGATGGCTTTCATGAACTTGATTTAAAAAGGCATTAAATACTTGACTGCCATTTTAACATTTTGGAGAAAGACTAGTTTATTCAAAAGCAGTAACTGTTTATAATTTATTTACAAAACTGATTAGCCAGGATATTGTAGCTTGTGAAAATATTGTTGTCAGCCCCTATAAAATGACCAAATATCTTTGTAAAGGTTGATTTGCTAATTTAATATCCCAACTTCCACTGAAATGGGATTGGGAAATTGACACTGAGGATGTCCAAGTGTTTCTTTGGGATGGAACCTGCTTGTACAAAATGTACTAAACTTGGGACACAAAACTTCACTTGTACTTTGTGAAGATTTATATGTTCTTCTGCGTGTCTCGTGATTACTTCGTGTCTACAGTTTGGAGTTGAAAGCTAAGTTCTTTAATTGAAGATGCTTTCAATTGACCTTAAGGATGTAAGCTGACTTAACATCTAAAGCCACAACTCAGGAAATAAAATATATCAATTTCAGTGCAAGAATCTAATTATTTTTTTAATTAAAATTCTGCTTTGATACATTGAACCACCCCAGCTGTTTTACACTGCTTAGCACCCCCAACACAGTACCAGACACTGAAATGTTGAGATGAAATTGCATCACATCAAAATACATCAGCTCTGTATTTGAACACACACACATACATCACCTTTGTGTGTGCTTAAAAACCTAATGAGAATAATGGATGTAGATTTTGTACAGTACTGTGCAATTGACCTAGCGGTCTTATCTTTCAATCAAGCAGCTTATCCTCATTTGTACCTTCCAGTACTCCCACAGATACGTTACTGCTATAGTTGAACTGCACTTCATGTGTATACTGAAAACTGATATGTGTAAAGAAAACCTGCAGTTGTGAACAAAGTACAGTGGGGCCTGATTGAGGGGTCTGTCATATGATATACTGGATTTAGCCACAGGGTGCGTGAAGAAGACCATATAAACAGTGCATTGCTTATGAAATGAAACAAAAAAAATTTCTACCAGACACACAACTTTAGAGATTTGATTGAAGAGCAATAATGAGCTTTCTTCTTGTTAAGTTTGACAATTGACTTGGAAGGTTGGGAGATTCAACCTTTAAACTCCTCCTGTCATCCAGCCAACCTTCCTTTGCTTAGACAGTGTATGCTCGCATCCATCATTGCTTAATTAAAAGTGAATAGGAAAGCTAGTGGACCAATGACTCACAAAAGTATGTGGGCAGTAACCTCATTTATCATAAAATTAATGTAGCAGTGCCAACCTGATCGTATCTTGCATTGTTTAGCATGTACTTAATCCTTCATACATATTAACATTTAAAAGTAATAAAATTAATCTTTAATAGATACCGTACTTAAGTTCCCATAGGTTCTTGGACAGTTGACATATTGTGCCATCATGCCTTTGGCCATGCAAATTTGCTTAAAATTGCCCAGGCGAGAAAGCGCATCTAGAATGGCGCAGATATTGTAGGGTGTGTCTTTTTATCAACAAATATTTAATATAGTTGTCGGTTATGTTTAGACATTAATATGATATTCTGACTACCATTCCATGGATTGAAATTGATACAATAGATGGTTGTTTCACACTGATTTGTTGCATACTGAAAAGCTCCTCACAAGTGGTAACATATGTTTTGAATCATTGTGCTAGAATAGATATTGATGTTCCAGTACCATCTCTTGAACCAACCTTTGTAATGCAGTGAAAGATGGTGTGTGACATGGAGGGAAATTCGTAGCTGGTGATGTTCCCATTCCTCTGCTGCCCCTACCCCTAAAGGGAGGTTTTGACATATAAGTCTTGGCAAACTACAGCAGTGCACCTTGTAGATGGTAGTCATTGCAGACACGCTATGGCGGGGGGGAGGGGGGGGGGAGGGCACCTGAATGTATATGGTGATGGATTGGGTGCCAATCAAACAGACTGCTTTTTCCTGGATGGTGTCAAGCTTCTTGAACATTGTTGGAGTTGCAGCCAACCAGGCTATTGGAACATATTCTGTCACTCTCCTGACTTCTGGCTTGTTGAAGTTCGAAAGACTTTAAGAGTCAGCAGGTGAGTCCTGGGTGTCCTTGAGTCACTCGGAGCAGAATATCCAACTTCTGATCTGCTTTGGCTATCACAGCATTGGTATGGCTGGTCCAGGTGAATGTCTGGTCAGTGGAATCTCTTATTGGAGATGTTCAGTGCTTGGAGGAGATATTACTTGCCACTTATCAGCACAAATCCTGGGTGTTGCCCATGTCTTGGTGCGTGTAAGCATGGACTGCTTTTTCTGAGGAATTACTGATGGAACTGAACACGCATCTGCCCGAAAATGAAGGAACCTTGTTTAGTCAGCAGTTGACACTTGTTCTAGCCACATCCTTCTCCGAAATTGCCATCACCAATTCCTCCTGATTGGGAAGCATGAAGGAACTTTGAAAGATTGAAAGAAGATTTCTGTTGGTCTATTGGAGAAATCAAGCTGCAGTGACTTTTACAGTAGCTCTAGAGATTGTCATCTGAATGAAGCTGATGTGCACTATGGAGTAAAACTATTAGGAAAGTAGTGGATAGTATTGAATGATAATTGAAGGAGCTGATTAATACAGTATAAAAGTGAGAGGGATGGTGGAGCATAGTGGAATCCCTAAAAAAGACAGAAAGCAGAAACAATCAACTATATGCACATCGTGAGCTCAGAAGATTGGACATAATGTGTGATGGTAATTGGAAATGTATGGTGTTGGACAACACTATTGATTTTATAGACTTCCAAGAAGAGGATGTATGATTTACCCAACTTCTCCAGAGTAGAGTTCCAAAAGCATATAGCATAGCAACAAGATCATAACTGTTCTAAGTCAATGGCAAACAGGTGTCACTTTCTTTACCCACTGCCCAACTTTTCTTTCCATTGGAATCAGTTAAAAGGGTATAACTGGCTGTGTTTTTCTTTGTAAAAGATATTATAATTTTTCTACATATATACGGAATTAAATTATTTACATCCAACCCAAGAGATTGATCGCCACCAGATGAAGAATGGCGCTGGCGAAGAGTAAGCAAACGCCCGCTCAGCTGAGATGCCAATCAAATCTCCTTTGTTCTGAGGGTTGATCCGTTTCCACAAGCAAACTGACAGAATGAAGGCCCCCCAATTTCAGCAATGCTGCCTGTTCCCCTCTCAGTGGGAGCAGTTTAAATCAGCCCACATGCGGTGTGCCCATGCCTCAAAGCATGCTAGTAATTGTGGCGTGGGTCAGATCTCTCAAGCTGTTGGATAATTTGAAGAATTCATTGCAGGTTTTTGTACTTTCAAGTTTTGATTTAAGTTTAGGAGGGCAACAGTTCAAAGGTTAAGAGGCACGCCTTTCTTACATGTGATGAACAAAGAAAAGGGTAAGTACACAGGGAGAAAGTGAGACCATAAAGAACCAGACTGAGGTCAGAGACATTTATCTTCAGGATGAGGGGCAGGATACCATGAAAAGCAGATTGGAATTCAAACAGTGGGTGGAAATAATTTTGTTAAATGATTTAGGAAGAATTTTTGATTAGGTAGGGTGATTTTACAACTATTGACGGATAAACAAGTTAGGTACAAAAATAATGTTGCTTCAGACTAATCAAGGTGACCTGTATTATGGATATTTTTTAAAAAGATGAGGTAAGTATAGAAAAGGCAGAATTGAAAAATTACATCAAACTAAGCTGAGGTTAGGCGAGAAGGGTACTGGTTCAAAGTATAAAATAAAGTGCTTCCTCAGACATTGAGTGATTATTACATGGAATGGAATCCTGGATGGAGTATAGAGATAAAATTCTTGGAATCATTGAAGAAGAGTCGAATGCTAGAAAGGAACAATGTTGGTGGTTTTGCGATTGATGATCTAAAATGGACGGAAATCTTCTTCCATTTTTGTTAGGATTTTGCTTCATGAAAGAGTTTCTCTCCTCTGAAGACAAAATTGAGTGCTATGCTCCACCTCTCAGAGGATTTAATTCACATTAAGCTACTTCAGAACTACTAGTCTGAAAGTGTTATAGGTCTGAAGGGGTGGCACGATAGCACAGTGGTTAGCACTGCTGCTTCACAGCGCCAGAGATCTGAGTCTGATTCCTGGCTTGGGTCACTGTCTGTGTGGAGTTTGCACGTTCTCCCTGTGTCTGCATGGGTTTCCTCTGAGTGCTGCAGTGTCCTCCCACATTCTAAAAGACGTGCTGGTTAGGTGCATTGACCTGAACAGGTGCCGGACTGTGGTGACTAAGGGAATTTCACAGTAATTTCATTGTGACTGATAAATAAATAAACTTTTATATAGCAAGATAGACTGTAAAGACTTTCTATGCCTTTTAGCTTTGACAAAGGGTCATCTGGACTCAAAACCTCAGCTCTTTTCTCTCCTTACAGATGCTGCCAGACCTACTGAGATTTTCCAGCATTTTCTCTTTTGGTTTCAGATTCCAGCATCCGCAGTAATTTGCTTTTATCAACTCCCTATTGGGCCTTTATCTTTTTTCTATTTTGCCTTTATCTTAGTCTTTATTGGGTATTGCCATCATGTTTTTGCTAAAAAATTTGGACTCCTGCTTATTTGCATTTCTAGCATATCCTACAAATGTAAGTTAGTTAGCTTCAGTTGAAATATTGACCAGTTGGAAAACTAAAATAATTTGTAACTCTAAATATTTTCAGTACATCATTTTATATTGTTCCATGTGACATATACAAAGAGCTGCAATATAATATCAGTTGTTTGGGTTTAATATCAGTTGTTCTGGGTTTAATCTCAGTTGTTTGGGTTTAATATCAGTTGTTTAGGTTTAATCTCAGTTGTTTTGGGTTTAATCTCAGTTGTTTGGGTTTAATATCAGTTGTTCTGGGTTTAATCTCAGTTGTTCTGGGTTTAATATCAGTTGTTTGGGTTTAATCTCAGTTGTTTGGGTTTAATCTCAGTTGTTTGGGTTTAATATCAGTTGTTAATATCAGGGATTTGTTCCCAGGAGCAGGCTGAGGGTAAGAGAGTGGGTTTTCTGACTTTAATTAATTATTTATTTTTTCAGTTAATTTTGGGTTTAAAATCGGAGGTTTTTTTTCAAAACCGGAAGTCGGGCCAGGAGAGGCCTGGGGAAGTTTTTGGAGGGTTTAAAAGCGCACCAAAGTATACAGCGGGCAGCATCGTAGCGGGCAGCAGAGTGAGTGGGAAGTTGAGTGAGCTGTCAGGGCTTTGGCTCACAGGGCTTGGACGAGCAGGGGTGAGTTTTTGTTTCCTTACACTCTTATTAACTTTTCACTGTCTTACTTGACATAAAGTGTCCAGTATGAGTGTGAAACCAGTGTGTTGTTCCCAGTGTAGGATGTGGGAGGTCCTGGAGGCATCTGGCCCCCCGGACATCCACATCTGTGAGGGGTGTGTCGAGCTGCGGTTCCTGAGGGATCGTGTTAGGGAGCTGGAACTGCAGCTCGAGGATCTTAGGCTGATGAGGGAGAATGAGGAGGTGATAGACAAGAGCTATCATCAGGTGGTCACACCAGGGCAACGGGAGGAGGCCAAGTGGGTGATGGCCAGGAAGGGTAAGGCTAGGGTGGTTGAGAGCACCCCAGTGGATTTGCCCCTGCACAACAAGTACTCCTGCTTGAGTACTGCTGGGGGGGACAGCCCGCCTGGGGGAAGCAGCAGTGGCCGTGTCTCCGCAGTGGAGTCCAGCCCTGTAACTCAGAGGGCTAAGGAAAAGAGGAGGAAGGCGGTATTAATCGGGGACTCGATGGTGAAGGGGACAGACAGGCGTTTCTGCGGAGGTAGGCGGGATTCTCGCATGGTGGTCTGCCTCCCTGGGGCCGGGATCCAGGATGTCGCTAGTCGCGTCCCGGAAATCCTGAGGTGGGAGGGAGAGGAGCCTGAGGTAGCGGTACATATTGGTACCGCTGATGTGGGTAGGAAGGGAGAAGGGGTCATGAAAAGGGAGTACAGGGAATTAGGGAGACAGCTGAGAAAGAGGAAAGCAAAGGTAGTAATCTCAGGATTACTGCCTGTGCCACGGGAAGGTGAGGGCAGGAATGGAGTGAGGTGGAAGATGAATGTGTGGCTGAGGGACTGGTGCAGGGGGCAGGGATTCAGGTTCCTGGACCATTGGGACCTCTTTAGGGGCAGGGGTGATCTGTATACAAAAAACGGGTGGAACTTGAATCACACGGGGACCAATATCCTGGCCGGTAGGTTGGCTAAGGTTACTGGGGAGAATTTAAACTAGATAGGTTGGGGGGAGGGGAGCTAGAAGAGTTGACTAGGATCAAGGAACTAATTGATGGGGTGGAGGATGCAGGGGTAAGGGGAATTACAAAATTAATGGTAGAGGAGAGGGTGCAAGTGAATGAAGGCGGTAATTTAGATAAGGGAGTAGAGGGAGAGGGTGTTCGCGACTCATCAAAGCGGGTCCAGATAAAAGCTGGAATAAGGACACTTTGCCTGAATGCACGAAGCATTCGGAACAAGGTAAATGAGTTGATGGTGCAAATCAGCACGAGTGGGTACGATCTAGTGGCCATTACAGAAACGTGGCTGAAAGGTGACCAGGACTGGGAGATGAATATCCAGGGGTATCAGGCGTTTCGGAAGAATAGACAGGAAGGAAAAGGTGGTGGGGTCGCGCTATTAATAAGAGATAATATCAGGGTAGTACTGAGGGATGACATAGGCTCTGAGGAACAAAACGTGGAATCATTATGGGTAGAGATGAGGAATAGTAGAGGGAGAAAGACACTAGTAGGTGTGGTATATAGGCCCCCAAATAATAATGTTGAGGTAGGGAGGGCTATAAACAAGCAGATAAGGGATGCGTGTAAAAACGGAACGGCAATAATCATGGGGGACTTCAACATGCACATTGACTGGCAGACTCAAGTCGGTAAGGGTGGAATGGAGGAAGAGTTCTTAGAATGCTGTCGGGATAGTTTCCTTGAACAGCATGTTACGGAACCGACGAGGGAACGAGCTATTTTGGATCTGGTATTGTGTAACGAGGTAGGTAGAATTAAGGATCTTATTGTGAAGGACCCTCTTGGGTCTAGTGACCACAATATGGTCGAATTTCTGATTCAGATGGAAGAGGAGAAAGTTTGGTCCCAAACCAGTGTCCTCTGTTTGAACAGAGGGAAATATG
Source organism: Mustelus asterias (assembly GCF_964213995.1). Taxonomy (NCBI): domain Eukaryota; kingdom Metazoa; phylum Chordata; class Chondrichthyes; order Carcharhiniformes; family Triakidae; genus Mustelus; species Mustelus asterias. The sequence continues at coordinate 143,659,379 of NC_135801.1, read as the reverse complement.
ATAGGATGAGGGATGAATTGGCTAAGGTAGACTGGGAGAGCAGGCTGGCAGGTAGGATAGCTGAGGAACAGTGGAGGATTTTTAAGGAGATCCTTTTCAGTTCTCAGCAAAAATATATTCCAGCAAAAAACAAGGATTGTAAGAAAAGGGAGAACCAGCCGTGGATAACGAAGGAAATAAAGGAGAGTATTAAAATAAAAACAGCTGCGTACAGAGTGGCCAAAAATAGTGGAGAAACAAGTGATTGGGAAAAATTTAAGAAACAACAAAGAGAGACTAAGAAAGCGATAAAGAAAGGAAGGATAGACTATGAAGCTAGGCTAGCAATTAATATAAAAAATGATAGTAAAAGTTTTTATAAATATATAAAAAGGAATAGAGTGGCTAGAGTGAATGTTGGACCCTTGGAGGACGAGAGGGGGGAGTTAATAGTGGGAAATGAGGATATGGCTGAGTCTTTAAATAAGTTTTTTGTGTCGGTCTTCACGGTGGAGGACACAAATAGTTTGCCAAATATTAACGATAGAGGGTTGGCAGCAGGAGAAATACTTAATACAATTAATGTTACCAGAGAGGCAGTGCTGGGTAGACTAATGGGACTGAAGGTGGATAAGTCCCCGGGTCCGGATGGAATGCATCCCAGGGTATTGAAAGAAATGTCAGAGGTAATAGTGGATGCGTTAGTGATTATTTATCAAAACTCGTTGCATTCTGGGGTAGTGCCGGTTGATTGGAAAACGGCTAATGTTACGCCGCTGTTTAAAAAAGGAAGGAGACAAAAGGCGGGTAACTATAGGCCGGTCAGCTTAACGTCTGTAGTAGGGAAAATGCTGGAATCCATTATTAAAGAGGAGATAGCAGGGCATCTAGATAGAAATGGTTCGATCAATCAGACGCAGCATGGATTCATGAGGGGAAAGTCGTGCTTGACGAACATGTTGGATTTTTATGAAGATGTGACTAGGGCGGTTGATGGAGGAGAACCGGTGGATGCGGTGTTTTTGGATTTCCAAAAGGCGTTTGATAAGGTGCCCCATAAAAGGCTACTGAAGAAGATTAGGGCACACGGAGTTGGGGGTAGTGTGTTAAAGTGGATTGGGGACTGGCTATCCGACAGGAAGCAAAGAGTCGGAATAAATGGGTGTTTTTCCGGTTGGAGGAAGGTAACTAGTGGCGTGCCGCAGGGATCGGTACTCGGGCCGCAACTATTTACCATTTATATAGATGATCTGGAGGAGGGGACGGAGTGTAGGGTAACGAAGTTTGCAGACGACACAAAGATAAGTGGAAAAGTGAATCGTGTGGAGGACGGAGAAGATCTGCAGAGAGATTTGGACAGGCTGAGTGAGTGGGCGAGGATATGGCAAATGGAGTATAACGTTGAGAAATGCGAGGTTATACACTTTGGAGGAAATAATAACAAATGGGATTACTATCTCAATGGAAACAAATTAAAACATGCTACCGTGCAAAGGGACCTGGGGGTCCTTGTGCATGAGACGCAAAAGCCCAGTCTGCAGGTACAACAGGTGATCAAGAAGGCAAATGGGATGTTGGCCTATATTGCGAAGGGGATAGAATATAAAAGCAGGGATGTCTTGATGCACCTGTACAGGGCATTGGTGAGGCCGCAGCTGGAATACTGTGTGCAGTATTGGTCCCCTTATATGAGGAAGGATATATTGGCATTGGAGGGAGTGCAGAGAAGGTTCACCAGGTTGATACCGGAGATGAGGGGTTTGGATTATGAGGAGAGGCTGAGGAGATTGGGTTTGTACTCGTTGGAGTTTAGAAGGATGGGGGGGGATCTTATGGAGACTTATAAGATAATGCGGGGGCTGGATAGGGTGGAGGCGGAGAGATTCTTTCCACTTAGTAAGGAAGTTAAAACTAGAGGACACAGCCTCAAAATAAAGGGGGGTCGGTTTAAGACAGAGTTGAGGAGGAACTTCTTCTCCCAGAGGGTGGTGAATCTCTGGAATTCTCTGCCCACTGAGGTGGTGGAGGCTACCTCGCTGAATATGTTTAAAGCGCGGATGGATGGATTCCTGATCGGTAAGGGAATTAAGGGTTATGGGGATCAGGCGGGTAAGTGGTACTGATCCACGTCAGATCAGCCATGATCTTATTGAATGGCGGGGCAGGCTCGAGGGGCTAGATGGCCTACTCCTGCTCCTATTTCTTATGTTCTTATGTTCTTCTTATGCATTGTAGAAAATTGGTCATAATGGTTCTCATTAAAGAAAAAATGAGCAAAACCTAAATGTTATGCGATTAGCCTTTCAAGGTTTCCATATTGGATTGCAAAGACCATGTATGGGAATTCATAAAATTGAATTGACCTTGATTAATATGAAGCTAAGAATTATGTTTATATGGACAAATTGAAAATTGAAACTCCTAATTTTTTTTTTAGCTTGGCTCGCCTTTGTGGAGAAAAGGAAAAGGAAAAGATCCTAAAATAAATGGAGTATGTGCGACTTGGGATGGTGGGGGGTGTACTCCCTAAGGCTTCTATTTCAAATTGTGTGTAGCTTTGTTTGAGGTGCAATGTTCTTTCTTCAGCTGATGGCATGGAATGGGAGTCCAGCACTCCACTACCATAGGGAGATGTGCCACGCGCCAATTGTACGGGTAGGATAGGATTGAAATGCGTAAGGATTTCAGATAATAGCACTGCTTCTTTGGCTTGCACAAAATCATTGTTACATTGATCTCATGACCATTTCCACATCTTGTTTTGGCACAACAGGTTATGCAATGGTTTTAAAATGGTTGCCAAATTTGGAACAAATCTTCCATTGTAGTTCAACAATTCTAGGAAGTATCGCAACTTGTTAGTATTCTGAGGTGCAGGCCCCCTCTGAGATAGCCTTGACCTTTGAAGGAGATTTGTGAAGGCACGTGGCGTCAATCACATGTCCGAAATAGGCAACAGAAGACTTGAAAAACTCACATTTGCCCATATGGTCTCTCAGACCATAGTCTTTCAATCTCTGAAGAGTGGCATCCAAATTCCACAGATGTTCCTCTTCGCCTCTTCCAGAGAGTAGGATGTCATCCAGACAGCACTGGACTCTGCTTAGTCCACTCAGGATCTGATAAAATGTCGGAGTTAATGCAATACCACATGGTCATCTTTGGTACCAAGACAAAGCTTTCTGTGTTTTGATTGTCAGAAGTTCCTGTGACTTCTGTGGCTTACATTCATCTGTAAGTATGCCTGGCTCAGATTGATTTTGCCAAAATGTTTACCTCCTGCCAATCCTGCAAACAGGCCATCAAGGTGGTGTAGTGGGTGTTATTCGGCATGCGAGAATTAGATTAAGGGTGGCTTTGAATTCTCCACAAATCTGTACGGATCCATCCTTTTTGATAACAGGTGCTATTGTTGTAGTCCATTCACTAATACTGACAGATTCCAAGACTCCCGTCTTCACTAGTCATTCCAAGTCAACCTCGACTTTCGGCCTGATAACATAGGGTTACTGACCTTGTCTTCAAGCACCTTGCTTGACTTCCTTCTTTAATCTTCAATTTAACTGTGATGTCTTTCATACTCCTCAGTTTTCAGTCAAACATTTTGCATTAGCCATCAGGTAGGTCCAGTTCAGTCAAATCTTTTGTAAACATGTTCAATCCTTCAATGCTGGATAATTGCTCTTTATTACATGTAAATTGATAAATTGATATTTGCCTGTTAAGTTGCATAACTATGTCAATGCGGCCCTTCAGTGGAACCATTTCGCCAGTGTATGTCTTCAACACTATTCTTAAAGGTTTCAAGGGAATGTCTGAGTTTTTCCTTCTCTACAGTATCTGGCACCAGTGAGACTGCTGCCCCAGTGTTGACTTCCATCCTTATTGGCTGTCCATTCGGCATTGGAGTGACGCAGTATCTATCCGTAGGAATGGCTAGCATATTCAGTAATAATTTGTCTTTGGACTGTGAGTCGTCTCATTTCTCTCTAACCTCTTGACAGCATGAGCACTTCTTCTTTTGTTCTGGGGGTTGGTTTAGCTCAGTTGGCTGGATAGCTGGTTAGCAATGCAGAGCGACGCCAACAGCATGGGTTCAACTCTCGTTACAGCTGAGGTTATTCATAAAGGCCCCGCCTTCTCAGCCTTGCTCCTCGTCTGAGGTGTGGTGATTCTCAGGTTAAATCGCCACCATCAGATCTCCCACTCAAACAGTTGCTTGATTCAGAGAACAGTTGCTTGATTCAGAGAACAGTTGCTTGATTCTCACCATAATTCGTTCATATGTATTAGTGCCTGGTTTCTCCGGATGCTTTAAACTTCTCTGAGGAGATTGAGCACTTATCCCCCCATCACGCTCAGGAAGGTGGGAACCTGAATATCTTCTGCTATTTTGTTTGCCTGTGCAAAATAGTCAAAACACTCAGTATAGGAGCCCCATTGCTCCACATTTCACCATAGGGCCCCCTCGGCAACGAAAACCCTCACCATTTTCTTCCTAATGAAGGTTCTCCATGTGCACACTCTGCAACATGTTTTCAGCAGCGACCTTGTTTTTCCCATCTAAACAAGGTAACAACCCAAGCTTCAGCTTCTTATTTTTAAACACCTTGAAGTCTATAATGGTTCTGCAGAGGATCATTACTCACATCCACCTTACCTGTGATGTCCGGAGTACATACAAGAGCTCTTCTTCTAAGTCTTTTCCAATGTTTTCTTTAATTTTGTTCTCTTTTTGAGTGGCTAGCCATAGAATCCTACAGTGCAGAAGGAGGCCATTCAGCCCATCGAGTCTGCACCGACCACAATCCCACCCAGGCCCTATCCTCATAACTCCATGGCTAGCATTTACCCTAGCTAGTCCCCCTGACACTAAGGAGACATTTAGCATGGCCAATCCACCTAACCCGCACATTTTGGACTGTGGGAGGAAACCGGAGCACCCAGAGGAAACCCATGCAGACACGAGAAGAACATGCAAACTCCACACAGACAGTGAGATCCAAGCTGGGAATCAAACCCGGGACTCTGGCGCTGTGAGGGAGCAGTGCTAACCACTGTGCCACCGTGCCGCCCCTAGCAAGTGCCATTCAAAGTCATCGTCACCAGTTTTTGTGTTGTCTTTTGTGGAATTGACACTAGCAAGCACAGAGGGCTAAAAACTAACAGCTTTATTTACAAGGTGTGTTCAGTACATGGTTGCTTCTTGTGGTAGTTTTGTGCGCTAGTGACCTGTGACGTCACTCCGGTGATGACATGCAGATATTAATACACACTGTGCTGACTGCAGCCACTAAGACTCAATATAATATGTAATAGGTGTTATAACTGGTATTCCGGCCGCTATTTCTTTCCTCAACACAAACAGATTATTTGGCCGTTATCACATTGCCCTATATGGGAGCTTGCTGTGTGAAAATCAGTGCACTTTCAGGGTCCTGACCAACATTCATCTCTGAAGCAACAACTAAAACAATGAAAAGACATTAAAAATGTAAGGAAAGCGCAAATCTGATTTTTCAAAATATCCATTGCAAGTAAGGTCTATAAACATAATAAAGGCATAAAATGCTACAACAAGCATATAAAAGGGGATGAGTAAACCTTTCCATTCAAGAGAATTTCCTTTGTAATGCATTGGCAATGTTTTTGTTAAGGAACTTTGGTACAAAGAGAAAAAAGGACTTGGATTTATATTGCATTTTTCTCCATCTCACGACATCTCAAAGTGCTTTGCAGCCAATGAAGTATTTTCTGAAGTGTAGTCACTGTTGTAGGCAACTTGGCAGCTAATGCATGGAGAGCAAGCTCCACAGAGAGGAAACATTTTTTGGCGCCCCAGTCATTGTATAAATCTGAAATTGTAACTGTTAAAGTATAAAAATTGAAGGATAAAAGTTTAAATAAAATCAAGTACCACCGAAAAGAATGGTCATTTTAGTAGCAGTGCCATCTAGTGTTCCGAAGTCTGCAGCATAAGTAGCATTACGTATGGAAAGCTGCAGAGAAGTCCAAGTATGACACAGATGTGACAGAATTGTAACAGGGGAAGTAAGTGTGACAATCAGGAAAGGTGCACGACATGTAAGATTGGACAGTTGTCAATAAAATCAGAAGTGAGATGCTTGTGTGGCTCGGTGTCGTATTTTGTTTTGTAACACTCCTGCGAAGCACCTCGGGATGTTTTATTACATCAAAGGGGCTCTGTAAATATTTGTTGTTAAAAATTCCTTTATGCAACAAGTTGTTATGATCTGGAATTCATTGCCGGGAAGGCTGATGGAAGCAAGTTCAGTAAGCTTCAAAAGGGAATTCGACAAGTAGTTGAAGGGGAAAAATTTGTAGATCTGTGCAAAAAAAAGGCAGGGAGGGGGACCAATTGGGCGGCTTTTTTAACGATTCGGTATTGTGGCCACTTGCGTCTGCTCACCGTCCCGTTGACTTTGAAAATCGAGATAGTCAACTGATTAATTTAAATACATCTCTCACCTGTTGGCCCATGCACTTTGTCCCCCTTGATATAAAAGCAGATCTCAATGGTCTCCCACCCTCCCTCCCAAAACAGGGTGTTATTCAAGAATTTAATTGGGGTCCAATGCTGGTTGTAAGGATCACAGCACTATTTCTGCGTACCAATCTGTGCAGCATATTTTGCAATGCTCTGTCTGTTGTTACTTGCTGAGAAGTCTGGAGTTAATCAACATTGATGAGCAGTTGTGTCTGACTCCACTCACTCTAAATTGTCAGATTGCTTGACTGCCGTCTCTACTGGAGGAGCAACTTTTTTTTTTCAAGTTTTTATTCCATCCAAAAAACCAAATTCAAATTGAATCCAATTCACGGTCCCCACATGAGAGACAAACAAGATCTAAGCTGACAAGACGAGGCAATGCGCTCCTTCCTGGGTTTGATCTGACACTTTGTCTAAGCCAAAAGGCTGAGATGGCTTTGAAAAATTGAATCAGTACTTAACTGAAGTAAAATTTCATTGCGAAATATGCTGCACAGATTGGTACGCAGAAATAGTGCTGTGATCCTTACAACCAGCATTGGACCCCAATTAAATTCTTGAATAACACCCTGTTTTGGGAGGGAGGGTGAGAGACCATTGAGATCTGCTTTTATATCAAGGGGGACAAAGTGCATGGGCCAACAGGTGAGAGATGTATTTAAATTAATCTCATTGGCCACCTTGATCCTTTACCCTAACCTGGGCAAACCTCCATCACAGGCGTCAGCACATCCCAACTGCAATGGGCTAGCCTTGTCCCTTGCCTGATCATGGTTTATTTTACTTCAGTTAAGTACTGTGAAGGCTGAAGCCATTATTCTTGGTTCCCACCATAAATTACATTCTGCAGCCACTGATTCCATCCCTCTCCATGGCAACTGTCTGGGATTGAACCAAGCAGTTTGCAACTTCGGCATTGTATCTGACCTTGATCAACTTCTGAGCACACATCTGTGCCATCACTAAGACTTCCTTTTGACACCTCTGCACCATTCTTGGACTTTGCCCCCCTCGGTTCATCTGCTGGTGAAACTCTCATCCCTGCCTTTGTTACCTCTAGACTTGGATATTCCAATGCACTTCTGGACAATCTCCCACCCTACACAAAGAACAAAGAAGATTACAGGACAGGAACAGGCCCTTCAGCCTTCTAAGCCTGCACCAACCCCTACCCTTCCAGGGACCATACCTCTCTATTCCCATTCTATTCATGTATTTGTCAACACGCCCCTTAAAAATCACTATCGTATCTGCTTCCACTACCTCCCCTGGCAGCGAGTTCCAGGCACCCACTACCCGCTGTGTAAAAGACTTGCTTCGTACATCTCTTTTGAACCTGGCCCCTCGCACCTTAACCCTATGCCCCTAGTAATTGACTCTTCCATTCTTGGAAAAAGTTTCTGAATATCCACTTTGTCCATGCCCCTCATAATCTTGTAGACTTCTATCAGGTCACCCCTCAACCTCTGTCGTTCCAGTCAGAGCAAACCAAATTTCTCCAACCTCTCCTTAACTCTCCTCAACTTAAGCTCTTTCAAAACTCTGCTACTACGTGTGGTTGACCCATTATCCCTTTGCTTGTTGGTTGGCCTAGATTAACTTCAGGATGAACAACACCTCAATTTAAAAATTCTCACTCTTGATTTCACATCGCGCCCTCTCTCTGTAATCTCCTTAAATCAAATAATTCTTCACGATATCTGAAGCCCTCTTATTCTATCCTCTTGTTACCTCCAGTCCCAATTTTAATTATTCCACCCATTGATGGTCTAGCCTCTAATCTCGGGAGTTCTCTCCCTAAAGCACCCCATCTCTCTGTGCCCCCTAGCTCCTTCAGGTTAGTCCTTAACACCTACCTGTTGGTCATTGCCTGAAGACAACCTTATGTGACACGGTGACTAATTTTGTTTGACAACACAAGTGTGAAGTGCCTTGGGATGTGTTCCTACATTAAAAGTTGCTGTTTAAATCCAAGTTACCTTTGTTACTGAAGTTTATTTGATTTGGTTTGATTTATTATTGTCACATGTATTAGCATACAGTGAAAAGCATTGTTTCTTGCGCGCTATACAGACAAAACATACCGTTCATAGAGAAGGAAACGAGAGAGTGCAGAATGTAGTGTTACAGTCATAGCTAGGGTGTAGAGAAAGATCAAGGTAGGTCCGTTCAAAAGTCTAATGGCAGCAGGGTAAAAGCTATTCTTGAGTCGGTTGGTATGTGACCTCAGACTTTGTATCCTTTTCCCGACGGAAGAAGGTGGAAGAGAGAATGTCCGGGGTGCGTAGGGTCCTTAATTATGCTGGCTGCTTTGCCGAGGCAGCGGGACGTATAGACAGAGTCAATGGATGGGAGGCTGGTTTGCGTGATGGATTGGGCTACATTCACGACGTTTTGTAGTTTCTTGCGGTCTTGGGCAGAGCAGGAGCCAGACCAAGCCGTGATGCAACCAGAAAGAATGCTTTCTATGGTGCATCTGTAAAAGTTATGCTTGTTTGCATGTTGTTGTTGTTCTCACTGGGGGATCACTGATTGCATCACCTTTACTACTTTTAATGACTGAGCTTCATTGGATGGTTGGTAATGTGAAAGTAAAAGAGCTGGGAGATCTGTGCCCTCAGCAACCTCCATAAACATTTGAAACTTCTGTCCTCGCCAATACAATTTACTAGAATAGCATTGTATTCCTTTTCTTTTTCATTCCTGGCCAGTTTTCTCCCCTCCACTTGCAAAGTGTTGGTTCATACCAAGGAATGGTTCCCTTTGGTACCATGAAGCCATAATTTAATTTTTTTTTCAGACAGCAGCTGCTTTTCCCATTTTCCCCGAGACCCGTCTTTTGTTCCTTTACTTGGATCATTACCACCTCCCTTTTCCTTGCAACATCATCATTTTTGTCATTCTTTCCCAATGCCCTCCCGCATCTGCCTTTGCCTCCCGTCAGCTGTTTCCTCTGTTCCAGTGCCCGCTTAAAACCTGTTGCACCCCTAACCTTTTCCTGCTCTGAGGAAAAGTCATCAGCATGCATGGTGAGCTCTCCACAGATGCTTCTTGATGTGCTCAGTATTACTCGCATTTTCTGGATTTACTTCAGATTTCCAGCATCTGCAGTACTTTGCATTTGCAAGCGTTTGGGAGACCACTGGCCCAACCTTCTCTTCCTTGGTTCTGCTGCTGTTAGCAATTTCACTGGGACTGGAACCACTGATTTTCCACTTGATCTGATGCTCTGCTCCCCGGTACAGCTGCGCGCAACTGCAGCCAGCATTGCTTGCCGCGGTTTTGAGATACGTGGGCAAAATTGCTTCCCAAACGTAACTGTTTTCCCCCCCTCCCAGTGATTCTATCAGCAGCACTAGCTGTGCTGAGCTGCCAACTTTTAAAATCAGTACAGATCCTGCCTGTTTTAAGGGCCTCCCGTGCCTGTGTGTGAACGTGCTCTGAGTGCCATACCAGCTGGTTACTATACCAGCTGGCGTTACATTCAGTGGGATCACATTTAATAAGCAGGCTCTGCATTGATTTCAGATTCTGAAGCTTCGGAATACTAATCTCATTAGAGGTTGCTGACCCCATTGCTGCAGAGGAGTGCGTACTGACTCTAACACTCAGCCATGTAGCTGGGATGGCTTGCAGGTACCACTGGGTGGTACACTTGGTGGTCATCTCTGTTGCTTCTGCAGCTGGTTTGACAGCTGCATTCATGAGCAGGTGTGATAGATCAGCTGTTCCGATATCAGTTGATCTTGCGTGAAGCCCTCAGAAAACAGGGGGAGTGGATAGAAGCTGTCGATGCAAGAAGTTGCATTTATATAGCACCTTTAAAGTAATGAAATGTTGCAAAGTGCTTCGCAAAATTCATCGCAAAATGGGTGCGGAGCAAAGGAAAGATATGGGAGGGTGAGAGATAGTTGGGTGGATTTTCAGATGGTTATTAAAGGGGAAGGGGGAAGCAGAGAGGCCTTAGAAAGGAATTCCAGTGGATAGAAACAAAGGAGCTGATGCTGAAGAGAAGCAAGGTCGATAAAGGAAAGCCTAAGTTTGAACAACTCATTATTTGGGGATGGGGGAAGAGACTATATGAAGAGGCGAAGTCACGAGAGGTCTCTAGATAAAGATGTGGACTTAAAATTTGTGTTATAAATGAGGGGGCTCGGTGCGCAACAGGTTTTGGGGTAAGTTTGAATTAATGAGATGGAGGATGGGGAGACAAACAAGGAGGACATTGGAATTGTTGCCATCCCTGCTGGAGAGTTGAGTATTAGAGATAGTGTGCACTCAAATGTAGGAATGTGATTAGCAGCCTGTGTCCAGTTGGTTTAGGAGTGGCGGGATTGATATAGAGGTGGGTAATGTAAAGAAAGGTGTAAGGAAGTACGAACGGGAGGAAGGAGGTCACAATTAGCAGCCAGTCTCCTTATTTATTTCCATTATGATGGATAAATAAGGTTCTACTTGTTTGTTAAATTAATACTTAATACAGCAAGCCTCGACTTTATTACATCATGCAAATTATGAAAGAGATACCACAGCATGCTTGTTTACAATGGTTGCAAAATGGATTGTGAAGTAGATGAAAGCAACTGGCAAAAAGGTACACGTTAATCAATATAGTTTTCAAATTGCTAACAATCTAAATCTTTAATTGTATCCTAACTATATTGGTTTAAAACCCAAGTACTATGTCAGCTTCTTAAATTAATTTTCTATTTAATTTTTAATTCATAACTGATTTAATTTTCCTTGGTTATAATTATCATTTAGCGATACAGTGATCCAACATGTTTATGTTGAGAGCATTTGAATGCCCCACAGGAAATGCTTCATCCTTTTTGCATTCAACATTGCATCAATGTCACTATTTCAATGGAAGAGAAGTTTAAGGAGATTTGCTGCAGCCATTAAGTAATTAGAAATAGAACATTCAGCGCCATCGTTTTTTTCCACTTATTTTTTCATAATTATTTACATAACATGCTTAAATAATTTGAATACACCTGATCTGTGGGTGGCACGGTGGCACAGTAGTTAGCACTGCGGCCTCACAGTGCCAGGGACCGGGATTTGATTCCCAGCTTGGGTGACTGCCTGTGTGGAGTTTGCACACAGGGGCTTATTGCAGCTTGCCAGGGATGCAAACCCTGCACCCCAAATCAGGCTAGCCCGTTTCTAGCCCATGATTGTTGATAAGTTATATCCATTGGTGCTGTTTGTTGCTTCACAGAGTTGTGATAAATTTAAAACTTAAATTAAATTTTTTGCCCTGAATAACTTGAACAATTTGGTTTGAGTTGGGTTTGACTGGCTGCTTAACAGTTTTTTAAATTCGTTCATGGGATGTGGATGGTGCTGGCTCGGCCAAGATTTATTGCCCATCTCTAATTGCCCTTGAGAAGGTGGTGGTGAGCTGCCTTCTTGAACTGCTGCTGTCTATCTGGTGTAGGTATACTCACAATGCTGTGAGGGAGGGAGTTTCAGGATTTTGACCCAGTGACAAATGAAGGAAAGGTGATATAGTTCCAAATCAGGATGATGTGTGGCTCGGAGGGAAACTTGCAGATGATGGTGTCTGCTGCCCTTGTCCTTCATAGATGATAGAGGCTATGGATTTGAAAGGTGAGTTCCTGCAGCATCTTATGGTACACATTGCTGCCACTTTGTTTCGGTGGTGGAGACAGTGAATGTTGAAGGTGGTGGACAGAGTGCCAATTAAACTGGTGCCTTATAGATGGTGGATAGGCTTTGGGTTGTCAGGTGGTAAATTACTCTCTGCAGAGTGCCCAGCCTCTAGCTTGCCACAGTATTTATATGGCTTGCCCAGTTCAGGTTCTTGTCAATGGTAACCTTCAGGATGTTCATAGTGGGGGATTCGGCAGTGGCAGTGGCACTGAATGCCATGGGGAAATGGTTAGATTCTCTATTGCTATTGTCTTCTCTCTCAGTTCATGCCTGGCAACTGTGTGGCATGAATGTTACCTGTCATTTATCAGCCCAAGCCGGGTTGTTTATCCAGGACTTGCTGCAAATGGACATGGACTGTTTTAGTATCTGAGGAATTGGGAATGGCGCTGAACATTGAGCAATCATCAGAGAAAATCCCCAATTCTGACCTACTGGAGAGAAGGTTAGTGATGAAGCAGCTGAAGATGGTTGGGCTCGGGATACTACCCTGAGGAGCTCCTGCAGCGATGTCCCTGGACTGAGATGTTTGACCTCCAGCAACCATAACCATCTTGCTTTGTGCTAAGTATGACTCCTGTCAATGGAGAGTTTCCCTCCCGATTCCCATTGACTTAGTTTGCTTTGGCTCTTCATTTGTGCTAGTTATAGCAGTGTAATCTGGCAGAATCAGGCAAAGCCAAAGAGTCTGAAATGTTAACCATGCACTATGATAACGAACAACACTCATCTTTCTAATTGATTTGATATACAATATGCATTATAATTGTGCAGATTTCAGCAGACTATTCAAATGGCACTATTTTCTCAGGTGCATAGGTGCTAACAGGCAAGTTTGATTATTTTTTAAGTATTTAATTTACTGGGAAACTGCCTAGCGTACATCAATTTAACTACTAAATGATTCAGTATAGTTTTTGAAGTAATTTTCAATAATTTAAATCAGGTTCCCCACAGGTGGAAGACGCACACTATTAATAAAAACACATTTGAGCTGTACCAGGTTACCGTTTTTAAATACACCAAAGAATGTTTTTAATGGGGAAAGAAAGAAGCAATCACATTATGTTAGGCTGCCATCTTTATGATTATGCAATTAATTTTAGTGGACACTTGAAACCTAATCTAATTCGTACACATTTAAGTGTCTTTTTGTGTGCAAGTTCCACTTTGTGGCAAAGCAGAAACTCCTGATTTCACCAACAGGTTCACTCATCTTAAAGAATTGGAATCAGCATCCCACTCATTCCTATATACCAGTCTGGAGATGACATTAATTCCTTATAGGTGACACGGTGGCACAGTGGTTAGCACTGCTGCCTCACAGCACCAGGGACACGGGTTCGATTCCTGGCTTGGTCACTGTCTGTGCGGAGTTTGCACATTCTCCCCGTGTCTGCGTGGGTTTCCTCAGGATGCTCCTATTTCCTCCCACAGTATGAAAAATGTGCTGGTTCGGTGCATTGATCTGAACAGGCGCCGGAGTATGGCGACTAGGGGAATTTTGCAGTAACTTCATTGCAGTCTTAATGTAAGCTTTACTTGTGACTAATAAATAAATTTTAACTTTAACTTTTAACTCATTGTAGCATCCCGAGGGAACTGGTCCTTTAGAAATCAGTGCAGAAGAAGCTGCCTCAGAGTCATCACTCCTAATATCTTCAAATAACCTTGCATAATATCAGTACAAAAAACACACACTGAATATCTTGATATAATTGGCAGGATTTTCCGGCCACGCAGGGCCCAAAACCAGAAATTCCTGCCCCGCTCTACAGACCTTTGCATGGTTTGCTGAACGTTTTGTCCTGCCTGTCACAATTCCTGTTGTGGAGATGCCGGCGTTGGACTGGGGTGAACACAGTAAGAAGTCTCACAACGCCAGGTTAAAGTCCAACAGGTTTATTTGGTAGCAAATACCATAAGCTTTCGAAGTACTGCTCCTTCGTCAGATGGAGTGGAAATGTGCACATTTCCACTCCATCTGACGAAGGAGCAGTGCTCCGAAAGCTTATGGTATTTGCTACCAAATAAACCTGTTGAACTTTAACCTGGTGTTGTGAGACTTCTTACACAATTCCTGTGGCAGGCGGGATGGGAAAATTCCACCCAATCAAAATTCCTAATTTTTTTCTTCCTTCAGAAGCTGAAATTAACTGCATTTTGCCAACATCTTTTGCTTTTAATCCCATGATAATATACTTGGATTAGGATTGAACACTTTTTTCCGACAGACTGCAAGGCTGAACATTAATAGTTGATCTGCCATGTTGTGGTTACAGGAGGCGTGTTTGCTTATGCTGAGAAGGATGGTATGGTTGCGTATCAAAGAACAGCATCTAACGCCAGGAAAGAAATCAATTGCTGTAAACTTACATAATCTCATCTATTCATCTCTCTCCATGAGACACATTGACGACTTGATCAGCTAATGACTATCCTCTGTGGTGGGGAAATCTCATTGGGGTTAACGTGGCAATGATTAGAAATGAGTCTTTGGCAGTCTTAATGATCAGATACTGAGTTACCTCCAAGATACTGGGCTACTGAGGTATTCCAAGGGACGTTTGATAATCGACCAAGCAGCTTGTTTATTTATGACATTTTGAAGGGTAGGACCTGTCACTGGCGGCTGGAATGTTTGCCATTTGGCTCCTGCACGCCAGTGCTGTAATAGGTCCTAACAGGACAAATAATGAAAAGCTTATCAGTCCTCTGTGCTGTGAATTTGTGTGGTTTTGTTTTTTGTTTAAAACACAGATTTACCCTAAATTACACTTGGGGATCCCTAAGGCTTGTACTTTGGCAAGCAGGAACTCATGTGGATAATTCTGTAGCTCAATACAGAGCCGCCTTAATCTTCATGATGCCTATGCATGTCAGAAAACCTTTTGACCCAAATTAGTTGTGACCTGATTCAAATGTGGAACAAGTTTGGAAATTATTGATTTGATTTGATTTATTATTGTCACATGTATTAGTATACAATGAAAAGTATTGTTTCTTGCACACTATATAGACAAAGCATACCGTTCATTGAGAAGGAAAGGAGAGCATGCAGAATGTAGTGTTACAGTCATAGCTAAGGTGGAGAGAAAGATCAACTTAACATGAGGTAGGTCCATCCAAACATCTGATGGCAGCAGAGAAGAAATTGTTCTCGAGTCGGTTGATACGTGACCTCAGACATTTGTATCTTTTTCCTTTAGACATTTTTTCCTCTTCCAATTTCCTCTCTTGAAAATGTTGATGGGGGATGGTTCCATGAGTACTAGTCGCCCTCTATACTTTGTCCAAGTTGCCATTCTTCTCATGTGAGAAACTGTGGAAATGGAGCTTTATAATTGAGGTGGATCTTGGCCCTTTGCAAGGTACGAACATGTGTTTGTGGAAACAATCACTGGAGATCAAGAATGATCAACTTTTTGAATAGGGATTCTGAAGTCATTTGTAACATAACACTTTGATCATAGCATTTCCATCACTGTTACCTCAATATTGGAATTGAACCTGGAAGCTTCCTGTTGTCTTATTCAATGTCTTAATCAGCTACACCATCAGGCAACCTCTTGCCAAAGACATTCTTACATCTTTGTTGTCATTTCATTCATTCCCTCAGGCTTTAAACAATAGTGTTCTTATGTAGCATGTCAATAGTATGAACAAAGATATTAAAACAATTTTCAAATGCAAATCTTAAAGGAAAAGCTGATTGGGGCAGTATTCATTAGGCCACAAATTGGTGGAACTCTAATCACTGAACTCTGCTTTTGACATTGGTCAAAGAACAGATTGTACCGTTATTTACAGACCTTTTAATTACAACAATGTAATATATGCATCATTGGAATTATAGAAGAATTAAAGGTTGATGAGATGTATGGAAGGGGAGGTTAAAGGCCAGGGACTGGAGGTAGGACAAAAAATAGATAAGAGGTTAGTGCAGAGGTTAGGCTGAAGTAATGTGAAGGGTGTGTGTGGCAGAGAGTTATGACACAGATGCAGGGAACAGAATGAAGATGCGAGTGGACATGAGAGAGTTGTAGAGGTAACAGCTAGGGCAAGAGAGGGAGGAAAGAGTGGAGCAAACGGAGAGTCGGATAGTGACAATTGAAATGTCATTAAGGGCAGAGCGGTTCTTAAAGTAGATTGAAGGGAAAGTGGGAACTGAGCTTAAGTAAGTGAATGGGAAAAATGGGGGGTTTGTAGGGTCTGAAACCATTGAGAGGAATGATTTAATAGTTTAAAAAATCGTGAATAAAGAAATGGGGCTGGATATGCATAAACTACAATAGTTAGCTCTAACTCCTTTTGAACATTTAAATAATTTACAATTTAAAGAAAGTGAGCAGTTATATTAACAATTCTGCAGATCTATGGTATTGGTGATTTTAGAGTTGCTAAATTAAGATTAAGATCTCAAAGCCGTTTGAAAGGATTGCAGTGATAAATTACTGCGATAATCTCTGCAAAATCACTGTGCTACTTGAATAAAATTCTAAAAGTTATTATTAATCCTTGCTAAGCCTCAATAATGTGTGGATTTGTCAGTGTAAAAAGTTGTTGTATCGGCTAAGTTTTTTCCTGTACATTAAGAATGGGCAACAATTTCCTTTTGCGAGATGAATGTCCCCTAAGTAAATTAATCGGTATTTGTGCTATATTGGTGATACATATCAGCTCCAAATGAATTGCACCATCAGAAATGTCGAGGTTCTCCTAATGATCTAAAAATGTGCGTAAAACCAAAGATAATTCTATACACTTTGAGTAATATTGAAGAAATAAAAATTGATCTTGTTTGGTAAAAATCAGCGGCTATAAAGCAAGTCTGTTTTTAATCATCTTTAGATTTTATTCTGTCATTCTTTAAAATGTAGTGACATTAGAATTGTGGCTGTTTGTGTTTTCTGGAAGCTGTTTTTTGGTACACAAGTAGTTAACTGTAAAGCCAGTTGTAAGGAGGGAGAGGCCTTAATGTGAGTAAGTTTAGTTTACATAGTTGGTGGCTGAAGCCTGTAGAATCTTTGCTTGTAAATAAGTCCAACGCTTTTTCTTTGAGAAGATTGATTTTTTATAGAGAAATCAAATCTCCACTCTCCTTGATTTTTTTTGTAAAACTCAATCGGACGTCAGGTAACATGGCACTTGAGTTTCTTCAAGCGATCGTTTGACGTCCAAACCTGAACTGTTTTTCTTTTCACGGTAATTAGGAAAATGCAACAAGATGAATTCTTGTTTATTTTAGGGCTACTGCAAATAACAAAATGTCTGTGGTTTTGAAGAATTGACTGAGTATTCAAAAGAAATGGGTTATAAAAGGTCATTTTTGAAGATATTACAAGGTTAGAAAGATCAACACCACCCACTGTGTTTCATTTTCCATTCTGGCGAAGGGTTAAAGTGAAGGTTTTGCCTTGTTTTATTTTATTCATAGAAACTTTGTATCTATGTCAGGAGAGTTAAAGATTGGTAAACCTGCAATAGCCAGCCAAATATTGAGTCTAAAACCTTAGGGGAAAAAAATTGATGATTTGTTTTAAAATATTATAATCCCTTAATTTAGAACTTGTCTGCGTGTAATGTTTCGTATAAATGTAGCCAAATTGCAGTGTTGATTTGTAAGAGATGTGATATCTTTGGATGGAACAACCTGATTAAGAAGCATGTAGGGGATTACTTTGTCACTGGATTAGTCTGCTAATAACTTTGTTAGGCTGAAGTAAATGCTTGTTGGACATGTTGACTGCTAAGCAGTCAGGGTCGTGGGTTATGAAAAAGAAATAGGCCCTACAAGTGGGATATTTTTGAGGAATTATCTCCCCCTTCACCCTTTTTGTATAAACGTAATTTATGAGGGGAAATCAGTTACCATCCCATAAATGAATAAAACAAAACTTCTCTCTTTATTAGTGTTCCCCTCTTTTTCCTTTTCACCTTGCCATCAATTTATCACTTGGGAAACAAAAAAAATCAAAACATTAGCTGACAGAAATTTCGAATTTTCATGTTTTTTGAAAAGTTATTCTCTCTCACCCCGTCTAAAGATACAAATTGTCTTTTCGCAAATTAATTCTGAGCATAATTCAAACAGCAAGTCTTTTTTGATCGTGCTCACCCCAAGAAAAGAAGAATTTGGATGTTTTACCTGGAAAAATGAGAATCTTTTTTATGCCTGTCTAAGTCTTTTCATGTCAACTTTAAATTGTTCATGTCAGGGGAGAAGGGAAACCTGCTGTTCATACTAAGGGACTAGTATTCTCTACGAAAAAATAAATTAAAGCTGCAGTGCCCCTTGACTAATAGGGTTCCCTTCAGGGAAGAGATGTCGGGATATGTAGTGATAGTTTTCTGATCTTGAAGGCATAGCTAATCTGTGCCCATTGTCTGGACCTTAGCTAACCCAGATTTTACGTTTGAGATTTAAATATCTTAATAATCAAAAAGTCCCAAAAACAATGCTGGCATTTCGGTACTTTTGTTTTTTTTAAAGAGCAAAATCCAAGAGAAGAAGCAAGTTAGGACTGCAAATCATGGGAGGAAAATATCCAGGGCTGAAACATCTATCAAAAAGCCTTTGTTGTAAACAGCGAAGTAATTACTTAATGTTTTCAAGGGCATCTCGTGTTTTATTGAATTATTCCTCCTCATGGAAAAAAAAGTTTTAACAAAACAAAATGCTGAAAAAATGCAGAACAAAATACTGTTAAAACCTAGCTGCAAAATTCTGTTGGCAAGTTAATGCACCTCTCTCTGGTTTGTCGATATTTTATAAAGAAAGTTCCAGTCCATAGGTTTTTGATGCACTGAAACTGGATACAAAGCTTTCCTCAATCAACAGTTAAGCTTTTGTTGGCAAATAGTGCTTTGCAAAGAGAGAGTCATAGGGAATAGAAATAAGATTTTATCCTTCTTACAATCCGTACAAAACAGATGACTAAGATTTATTGGATTTTACAAAAGAAAATTGGAACCTTAAATTATCTGCAGTTTTTAATTTGGGAGGCACAACAATTAAATTACTTCATTTCTTGGAAATTAAAGTATAAATATAAGTAAATACTTTTTAATTTTTAACTGTGCACAGATAGATAATATGTAAATACTGTGTTGATAATTTGCCGTCTCTAATATAATAAATGATCAGGAAACTCTTAAATGTTTTTTTAAGTTTAATGAATCCCTGTAAACTTTTTGTGGGTTAGTCTTTTTGTTTCCTTAAATTATTGGACGTTTGAAAGTTTTCAAATGGCGGCTACTTTTTGAAGGCCAACATAAGGAATTTTTAAGGTTGAATAGTTGCCTGGAAAAGATGAAGCGTTTTTTTGGATCAAAGGAATGCGAGAAATTTGTAGTGTATAATTATATAGCTTGTAGATTATTATCAAGTTTTCAATTATTATACTACTTATGTTTTTTTGTAGAGGATTGAGGATTTTATTTTAATGACAAATTTGATTTATGCACGGTTCAATACTTACCAATGGATATTTTGTAAAACAGATGTGTGAGGTAAAACTGAAAGAAAGTAATACAAAAAGAACTGGAAGTTAAGGCTTTCAGGCAATACAGATTTGAACAGGAAGATTCAGAGTTTCCACCATTCTAGAACAAAATAGCTAACATCAAAATCCGATGAGAATGTGTGCTTTGCTGGCAGGTAGCTATCTAACACTCTGTTCACGACAGGGCTCTTGGTATTTGAAGGTTACTTGATTGCTAGTTTGTATCCTCTCACAAGTTAAGGGGACATACGATTATGAAGACGTCAGATAAGAGACCAGGCAGGCGAAAAGGGAGAAGCACTCCAGATGAGGTCCTATGGGATCGAGGGAGGGTCATTCATGTACGACCATGTGTATGTGCCTGACAGACTGTGAAATGGTGCGTTGTTGCACGGCTGTGGTGCACCTGGGCCCTTCAGTTGTGATTGATTGGTTTGGTCATGTGTAATGGTCCCATCTGCTCCATGTTGTTTTCTTTTACTTATAAACAGCATTCCCAGCGGCTGAAAGTATATGAGCTGCATTTTGTCATCTTCACTTATAGTCAAACATAGCTGTGTGGGTAAGATATATAAAGTCCATTTTAAGCATTGCTATTTTAATTTTGTTCCCCTCTCTCCCTCTCTCTCTCGCGCTCTCTTTTCTGCACTCCTTAAATTTCTTTGGACAGTTGAACTGTGAAGGGCTGTTATTTTGTGTGTGTGTGTGTGTGTGTGTGTTTTGAATATTAGGGGAAAAAAATTGAGTGGGGGGCTTTGTAGAATCTGCATAATGACTCTTACGGCAGTGAGGAGTTTTTTGTAACAGAGCCAATACTTAATTAAAGCGCTGACATCATGGTGTTATAATTAAGCGTGGCATTAATTAAGCTAGAAAAACGAATAGTTTTTTGGGAGAGCAGTGGTATTGTGCAGACATTTGTTTATGGAACGGAATAACGGAATTTTAAAATCTTTCTTCTTCACTTCCCCATCCCCAACACCAATACAATTTCAGAACAACCGAACTACATGAAATTCCATCTCCCAATTGTTGAATTGAGTTTGCTACCTAGAATTAGTACTAAAATGCCGATCGGATTTATGCATCCTCATAGCTAATTACGCATCGGAGAGCATCGACAGCTGCATTCATCATCATAAAATGTAATAATTAATGACATTCCAACAAAGAAAAATATGTAAATGAGAGCTCATTAGCATTTTCATATTCAGCTTCGATAATGCTTTTGCTGACAAGGTTGTAATTAATGAAAATTCATGTTGTAGTCAGGAGATTGGAGCAGTTTCATTCCACTCACAGTTCGCAATTGCTAGAATTAGGAGGAGAGAAAAGGGGGGTATCTTTGCCAATGTGGAGAGAGTGAGCTATGGTACCAACTGGAAATTGGAAGTGAAGTCTCTCCTTGACAAGATTTCTAGGTTTCTAGTGCATTAATTTCTTAAAGTTTAGCAGACTTTGAAAGAAAGAATTGGGTTACATTTCTTTAACCGAACTCTAGAACTCTCCCTTTCTGGAGCACTTTTAACAGACCCAAATACTTCTGAGGAAAGAAAGTTAAAAAGTCTTATTTATTAATCACATGTAAGGCTTACATTAACACTGCAATGAAGTTACTGTGAAACCCCCCTAGTCGCCACACTCCGGTGGTGCTTGTTCGGGTCAATGTACCTAACCAGCAGGTCTTTCAGACTGTGGGAGGAAACCCGAGCACCGGACGAAACCCACTCAGACATGGGGAGAAAGTGCAAACTCCACGCAGACAGTGACTCAAGCCGGGAATCGAACCCGAGTCCCTAGCGCTGTGCGGCAGCAGTGCTAATCACTGTGCCACCGTGCTGCCCTGAAGCTGAAGCTGTAAGAATGGCTTTTTTGTTTCTTCCTTTAAAAACCAATTTTCAAAGCTACCTGAAAGTACAGTAACACAGAGTGATTTTTATACACTTCTAATCATCAAGTCTATCACTTGGTTAAAACCCTTCTCCCTTACTTTTTTTAAAACTTTATAAACTGTTCATATTTGCAGGTACGGAAGATGTTACCCTTGTGGAGAAAATCCTTGCAAGCTTTGATTCTCACTATATGACTACACTGAAAATCCTGTATAAAGCTGTATGTTGATGTAACATGTTTCAAAAAATATTCAATCTACAACTATCAGTGCAGACTATGTTTCCTGAAAATGCTAAGATATAATTTTATTGTTATCATGTTTTGATATCCTTATACTAGCACCAAACCTCATACTTGTCGCAGGCCTGGACATGAAAATGCCTCAGATTGTATACTAGTGGGAGGGTACTATATTTACTGTACGGAATAACATTTGTGCTTGAATTTATAACCAGGGACATCACACAATCAGGTGCATAATAAGTCATAAGAGTGACGGTTCGGTGATTTCAAAACCCTTTTGAGTACAGAATGTTACTAAATCCGGTTCAACATGTAGTAATGTGCGGTAGTTACAGTTCTATGTTAAGTATTTCATGAGAGAGGACTGCATTGAGCCCCTGACACGTTTCAGCTGAATTTATCAGTTAACAGTAAGACTTCAGGAATATTGTATCCTCTCCAGCCAGCAATACAACAGTGTTTTTGTTAGACAGTGGTTTTGAAATGACAATTAGTGTATAATTCTATATTCCTTCGTATGCTTAAAAGTATTTTTTTCTGTCACAAAACCTCCAAATTTCTCACTTATTAAATTTCTTTTCAACATTTGAGTGTTAACTCAATTCTGAAAACTTTTAATATCAGTTACCTAATATAAATGTAGTTCCACTGCACCAATCAGCAAAATTGGGTCAGTGATTTCAATAAGCATGTGAGTAAGCATCATGATTTACTGGTTGCTTGTATTATTGGACAAGGAGATGGGAAGCATGGATGCATCCACAGGACCTTATATGCATGCATGGAATTTACAAGTCTTTGAATGACACCAAGATGTTAACTGATAATCATCGAATCACAGAATCCCTACAGTGCAACAGGAGGCTATTCGGCCCAGCGAGTCTGCACTAATTCTCCAGCACAGCATTTTACCCATACCCACTCCCTGCCTTATCCCTGTAACCCCACACACTTACCCCGCTAATCACTAAGGGCCAATCCACCTATTCTGCACATCTTTGGACTGTGGGAGGAAATTGGAGCGCCTGGAGGAAACCCACAGAGACACAGGGAGAACATGCAAACTCCACACAGACACTCACCCAAGTCTGGAATTGAACTCGAATCCCTGGCGTTGTGAGATAGCAGTTCTAACCACTGTACCACATACCGCCCATAAGGTGGCCATCTGTTTTCAACAAAATATTGGTATAGTGTTCAAAAGAATTGTTTAAGCATAGTGTTGCAAATTAGGTATAGTCATACTACACACAGCTACTAATGGGCAGCACAGGGCGAAAGAGAATGGTGTCATAATTAATGCCAAATTGCACAGTGACATGAATTGGCCAGTGTTGGAGAATACACATTGTAGTTTCTTTACAATGGGATTCTCAAGATATAGAGTAATAAGAATTGGGAACATAATTATGTTGTGGCTAACTTGACCAATGTTGCAGAGCAGTTCTACTCTTTGTGCTGAATGTGTTTCTAAATTTCTGTCCCACCTTTACTTCATGATGGAGGTTTATATAAGGGTTTTTTTGCAAGAAACAGCAATAAATTGACTTATTTCACTTTGACACATTTTTTTACTATTGTACATGGACAAATTAATTAGTTCCACATAAGTTATGGTGTACTCCAGATGGAAGATAATTTAATGTTACATTTAAGCATATGTTTCATGAAAGGGTGGAAAATAAGTAAAGTTTGAGCCTAATCTAGGAATTTCTGTTTGAAATGATAATGCATCGATTTACGTTGGTTGCATTTCCGGCAATTTTTGCTTTTTATTTTAGAAAGCTGTTTTATTTCCTCTTTTTTGGTCCTGTCCGAAGGTGGGAGCTAGTCTGCTTCCATGCCCCAAGCCAGTGTTGCTCTGTAACTAACACCAGGAAAATGGCTCTCCCTTTAATTTCTTGTAGGAACACGCCAGGTGGTTCATTCCAAGTCTCCAGAGTAATATGGCAGAAGTTGTAAGATCACCGCATTAGGCATTGAGGGTTGAAACCTGTGACATTGAATTACAGATTTGCAAAACTATCATATTATCTTTTATGAAAGTTTTTCGTTTGAGTGACTTGGTGATATTGGAAGAGGAGGGGGAGGAATAATTTCTAATGCGAAAGATCTGGGTGTTTTATTGCAAAATAATTAATCCCAATTATTGATTATGCAGCAAAGAAGAAGGTAATTTAGTTCATTGTGTCTGCTAGGACTTTGACATCAGCTTTTATTGCATTGCATTTGGGTATGACTAATGAAGTTTTGCTTCGATTATGTAGCAATTTGGTGGGACCACATCTACAGTCCTGTGTACAGTTTTGGTCATGTGAAATTTTGAACACCTATTTAAATCTGTCCTGAATCTTCTCTGCTCTAAGGAGAACAATTTCACTTGTCCACCCTGTCCACATGACTGAAGTCCCTTCTGTCTGGACCATTTTATAAAATCTCCTCTGCACCTCCTCCAAGACCTCCATGTCCTAAAAGGTAGTGCACAGAATCGGGACAGAATGCCTCCAACTAAAGTCAAATTTGTGGTTTTAAAAGCTGCAATGTAACTTTCTTGCCTAAATTAATAAATCCGAAGTTCCCATGTGCCTTATTTTAACAGTCTCCCCTTATTCTTTCTTCCAAAATGCATCACTTCACATTTCTTACATGAATCCCAATTGTGGAATTATTTTATTAAATACTTTGTTTTTTGCAGTTCATTAAAAGTGTGCAGAGAATCAAACGTAATAGTAATGAACCAGTACTAGTGATATGTGGCTGTAATTGCTGCCACTTCATTATTTATTGTATAGATCAACATAGTGCAGTTATTTGTTACTAACCATGGATGTCAAATTATCTTCTGCTAATGCAAAACGAAAAAGTAGATAAGAGTAAAAAGTGATATTTCTCATCACTCATTTACCATGAATTTTAGCTTTTTATTTCCCATTTTTGCCAAACTGAGATTCTTTTCATTTCTGCAGTTTTGCTTATCATTCTATTTCATAACAGTTCATCTTAAAAGCACGAATAAGCTGTCATCCAAATGCAGCAAGTTACAGACATGCTATGGCTCTTTCAGTGCATTCTATACTTTCAATATTCATCTAACTTCTGTGGTAATTTCCTGCCCTGTCTTCAAATAAAAGAAAATGCTCTGGGATTGCACCCCAGTTCCTCCCCACATGTCAGCAACTGCTTTTGTGTTTGTTTCACACCAGTAGAAAGAACTCAAAGCATGCCAGTTATTGTTAATTCTCCTCCCCCCCTTCACCCCCTCTTATTTATGTGTTCATCGTTGTCTTAAAAAAAATATGTATCTGTATTGTAGTCAATTATATATTTTTTTAAAGAATTCTCTTCCGTGTTAAGGCCCAGCATTGATTCAGTACTGTTTCTCCAATCAGAGTCTTTCAAAAGAGTATGTTTGTTCATGTTACTGGTTGTACTTAGAAGGTGCATTACCCAGCACTGGGCTTTTTTGCAGCAGCAGCAGCAGACACCGATCAGTATGTGCACAATGTCTTCCCATATCACATAACATCTTGCAGTGCACAGCTTGCTTCTTATGAATACTTGAAATGTTAGAAAATGATCCTGAAAGGGCACCAGTACTGATTTTCTGACATTGGGGTCTTGTTTGCATTCGAAACATAAGCATTTCCAGGGCAGGAAATGTGCTCATTGGTAGCAATTCTCAACCCAGAAGTACTTAGGTTCCAATAAATTGCAGTACCCAGCACCTTCTATCAAACTTTCTCTGTGATTCACAATTTTCAACAGTTTCCGGCCAGAATTGTGACTTTGACTGGATTTGGAGTCGTTCCCATGGTGTACATGTGCTGGAACAAAATCCTGATTGGGAGGGGAGAGTGAATGAAAAATCATTGGTATAGAGCCGTTAGTTTTATTCTACTGCGTAACTTTCTTGAAGGTTACTGTAGGGAAATTGATATTTAATAGTTAGTTTATAATCACTCAAAGTATACTAATTGATTTAAACATTAATTTTTCTCCAGTATTTTGACCAGAAATATTCTATTCTGCAAGTCCACCCCAAAAATATCAGCTTTAGAGTGTGTGAAAACAGAAATCTCAAGCCCGTCCCCAATGCATGTTTTCTTTGACCTAATTGCAAACCACACTGGCACATTCTGAATTGGTCCAGGTTGATAATATGAAATTGCCTATTCTAAAAACCATTACAAAATCAGACTTTGATGTCTGTATCTGCTGAATCTTTCTTTCTCCTGTAATTTCCCTGGATTTTTTTTCTAGGGGGAGCTTTATTGAACTGGTATTTGAAAACCTAAATCAATTTTCCTTGGGCTTTATGAAAACTGATATAGCGATCCCAGGAACACACAAGAGACCATGTTTCACCCACAAAGAACCATCTGTGACTTTCATAGTTGGTGATGTGTGGTGAGTCACCAAGTAATGCAAGAACCCTGAAAGTTTACAGAATGTTCCACGAAACCGGAGCATCCGGAAGAAACCCACGCAGATGCAGGGTGAACGTGCAAACTCCACACCGTCACCCAAGGCCAGAATTGAACCCCGGTCCCTGGCACAGTGAGGCAGTCATGCCAACCACAGTGCCACCCAGGATCATTGATCCTAGGTAGCATTTTCCAGTCTTGAGGCAGGCACGACCGAAAAATCCCACCCCTTGGGTGAAAATGGCACTTGATGGTGATACCTTTGTAAGCCCATAAAGAGAAGCCCATCTGTTTGTGTATAATGTGGATTAATATGACAATAAAATAGATGTAGACCTCTGTAATGGTGAGTTTGAGTGTAAAAGGGTCTATGTAGAGTGCCAAGCGATTTTGAGTATTAGCTAATTAATGCCTTGAGGTGTAAATGTGCCTGTAATGAAGGATACTTTGCTATATGGACGTACTTGTTATAATATTAGTTCTACTTATTTATGCTAAAACAATCCCAGTTGATGTTATACCTCAGCAGGAAAATCGCAGAATGGAATCCTGGCTCAAAAGCGTGTAACTTCTATGTTTTTTAGGAAAGCGCGGAGGATCAGAGTCACAGGACCACTAATTAGTTTTAACAACAAAATAAAGACATTTGTTAAACATGAAAAAATTGGATTATGATACAATGCTCCATTAGCGTCACAAATATAAACAGATTTTAAAGTTAACACAGTTTACAAAGCATATCTTAAGCTACAGTGGTCTCAATAACACAAAGTCCCTTTAAACACAGATTGGCTGTGTCAAAACACACACTCCACTCTGAACCCAAGTGAATATCTGTGGATTTCTCTTCAGAATCCCCACAGATTATTGTCACATGGGATTTTCCAAAGTCCACTCCCAAAAAACATGCTTTAAAATCTTCTATCACAATAATGCTTCCCGTTAGTGGTTTACACTCTGAAATCCAGTCTAGGATTTCCAAATGGCTATTTTAAACAAAGCTTCTATTCCACTTTCTGCAATGAATCCAGTATCCAGGTTTTCCTCTTCCCCACTAGGATTTCTTTGTCTTGACTGTTGTGGCAACAACTATTGAGTCGGACGAGACAATCTTACCAAAAACATTCTAAGCGTCGAATGAGCGTGAAAACAGGAGAGTTTCAGACACATTTTTTCAGTGAGAGAAACATTCAAATCTTAACACACTTAGAGAAAAAAATTAGGAAAAGTGTGGTTCTCACCAGTAAGGGGAGTGGATAGTCTATTCATACTGAGAAGCCGGCTGCTGATTGCTAGAGGGTGCTATTGCACATGCGTGCAAGATTGTCACTCTCCCAGACATTGCTTCCCCCACCCCCGTAGATGGCCCCCTCGATTGTGACCACCCTCGCTCAGATCACGCTCCCACCAAATTGCGTTTCCTACGCAGCTCCAATACCTTCCCGGCCAATTGCCACCCCCATTCATCCCCCCCCCCCCCCCCCCCCCCCGTTGATTGCTTCCCTCATCCACTCCCCCCGGCTGATTGCTGCCCCCGTTCACTCCCCTGGTCGATCACTTCCCCGTCCACTCCCCCTGGTTGATCACCACCCTGGTGATCCCTTATGCAGAGTGCGCAGCTCCCCATACGCTGCCTCCTCTTCAGGACCAGACCCTCCCCTTAGCCCAGCCCCTCCCCTTAAGCTGCCCTATGGCAGCCTGGAACCCTGGCAATGCCAGGGTGCTCGGTGGGCACTGCCAGGGTGCCAGGCTGCTAAATGGCACTGCCCCCATCTTCTGAGCACCTGGGGGACCTCAATGGCCTCTGATCCTACCAGCAAGGCCATCACCTCATGTCCCCGTTCCTGGGCACCATATATGGTCCTCACCAGTGAGGACCTCCACCGGCAAGACCGTTAAGGCAAGTGAACCTGGGCAATTATGTCCTGGGCTCGCTAATAATATTTATATTAGTATTTAAATATTAAAATCAGCCTCGCACCCTTCCCGGGAGCGAGACTGATTACATCAGCAATTTGGTGCCAGTATCATTACGTGAGGTGAGAAACCAGGTGTGAACCTGGTTTTTCACCTCTCTCATGATCTTACCGGCTCGCCAAGCCACTCGCCTGCGCCCCCTAGATTCTATTAAGGTGGCATCAAGCTTTTGTTTTACCTCTGAAGTCTGCTTTCCCACTTTAATTCTGATTACTGCAGCTTTCACTCTCTTTCATTCCCAACACTTTGTCTGCTTCCCCCTTTGAATTGTCCTCTGAACAATACTTTGGTCTCTGTTCTCTTAACTTCAGTCTTCTTAAGACATTCTTTCTGTCCCAATTCCCTCATTATCTGGACTGTATCTGGTTCTTTGAGAAGCCTGCCTCTCTGCAGATCCCTTGTCTTGTCCAGGTTCTCCTGGAAGAGTTGAGAGATGTTCTCTCCCTGTGTACTATCTTCAACTGCAATATATCCAGCTAAAATTAAACTCAAGAAA
Organism: Mustelus asterias; assembly: GCF_964213995.1. Lineage (NCBI taxonomy): Eukaryota > Metazoa > Chordata > Chondrichthyes > Carcharhiniformes > Triakidae > Mustelus > Mustelus asterias. Next base: position 143,630,672 of record NC_135801.1, on the reverse strand, counting down.
ACCTTTCTACTTTAAAGGTCCCCAGTTGCTAAACAACCATTGCTACTCCTTCAAACCTATTTACTCTTGTTAAAACCCAGGTCAGAAACTCCAAGATGTTTTATGAAGGTAGCCTAGACCCTAAGTTTTACATTTGAATTTGACACAGGTGAGCACAATGTATTTCACTCCAGGTATGATTCAAATGACCTACAAGAAAGCTTTTATCAAAGAAAGTTTATTTAAGAACGCAGTTAGAATATAATAAATATATTTAGCATAGCTTTTACCAATTACAAGAATCAAACATGATAAAGTATAACCCTTAACAGCTAACTATCTCTGATGTTCCAAGTCAAACAACACCCCACAAATATGCGCCCCTTTCAAGACTTGGCACAAAAAACATGTATGTTCACGTGATGCTGCATTTTGCAGCTTTTTAACACCTGCTGTGTCTTTTGAATGTCAGATTAACACTCTTAATGCTTCCCAGTCCTGGAACTTTCCAAAAAGCCTCTGGATAGAGAGAGACAGAGACACTGCCGGCCTCTACCAGTTTCTTGCTCGCAACTCACAGAAAGCAGAATTTCGAACTCCAGAGAGAGGGGAAAACACAAAGCACTGCTTTCTGTCTCAAGTTCAAACAGCATCTGAGAAAAATGAAACTAAAACCCTTGGATTTTTTTTGTGGAAAAATCTGTCCCCAGGCAGCACCGGACCTGTCAATCATGCTCCACCCAGCTATTCCAAAAAGGATCATAAAACCCCAGGACACTGCATTAGCCCAGGTTGAAAATAAACATGATTTCCATTATACTGCTTCAGTTACAATTAGAGGACACCAGTTACAGACAAAATGATGCCAATAAAATAAAATACTAGGACCTGCTTGAAAAACCTATAGAGAAACATGATTAAAATACATTTCTTGAAGGCACAGTATCATCACACTCTTTAACTCTCTCTAAGCACAATAGAAACACATTTGGAATTGAAACCAACCCCCCATACACACAAGCACCTTTGTCCAGCATGAATCTAACAGGTTTTACCCTTCCAGCACAGAAACCCACTTGAAACTCCCATCTTATTTCTAATGTTTACAAGACAAATATAAACCTTTTAAAGTTACTTTTGTTTTCCTAATACATTGAGTTTTAGAGAGAGGAAGTTGAAGAAAGGAATATATGGTTCTAATAGGCAGGAAAGCCTTTACCTTAAAGTGCAATATGTAAACCATTGATTCACTGGGATTTGGTGTACTGGTGCTGTTACTATATCTTGGACTGAGTCCACTGTATGTCCACCACATGTTGCCTCACGTTGTGGGCTGTGAAATTGGGCTCAATGGTGCCCGTCGTTTGAACTCCATGGCTGCTGTTCAGGGCCCAAAATGGGGTTTGTCCACAATTCCGCCATGAATTGTGCTGGATGTCATATGGTGGAGGCATTAGTGTGTGCATGATTAACACCTGCTGGAAGGAGACAGAGTATGCGAATCATGACATCAATTATTATACAACAGTGGGTTTATAACAGCGATGCCAGCCTGTGCTGCAAAATCGTCCAGGCTTCGCACGTGGCATGTGCTTTCTCTTACCATGAGTGAAATAGCACTGGGGGATGGGCTGAGGCTGTTAAGCGCCTCCGTCGACATTGGGTTGGCCACCCGATGCCTTCACTGACCCCCATAAAATGTTATAGTGGTTGGGATTGGGCGAGTAGTTAATGAGCAAACCCCTGCCTAACCTACCATTCTGCCAGCAGGGCAGTGTAAAATTCAGCCCATTGCTCAATTACAGTTTTCCTGTCAAACCCTGGCTCAATTTCACCATGAACAGATCCCTTCTCACCACATTGAATTTAACCCTCTTCCAATTTAGACGTTCTACTTTTGATTGTTCATTGCTCTTCACCACTGCCACCTTATCATGATATGATCACTCTTACCAAGTATTCTCTCACTGACACTTGGTCCACCTTTTTCCCCAACAGCAGATCCAGCAATGCTTCCTTTCTAGTTGGACTAAGGACATACTGGTCAAGGAAGTTTTCTTGAATACATTTCAGAAATTCCTCCCCACCCTTTCCCTTTACCCTAATATTATCCCAATTTATATTTGGGCAACTAAAGTCATGTGTCTCTTTCTCACCATTTGAAGCTATACAAAATTCTCCCAGTAGTATTAGCATCCGCTTTCTGCTTGTCAGCTCTAATCAAATGATTCTGTCCTCAAAGACATAGGCTGTTTTCCCGTCCCGCCCGCCGGGGAATCGTAGCGGGTGGGACACAGACCATGAAAAGGTCCGTTGACCTCGGATGGGATTTTCTGGCCTTGGACGAGCGCGGCCTGAAAATCCCACTCATTCTCTCTCTCCAACATTACATCATCCCTAATCAGTATTGCTGCCCCGCCTCCCTTTTCCTCTCCCCAATCTATTCAAAACACTTTGGGCGGGATTTTCCAGCCTCGCTCGCCTGAAACCGGAAAGTCCCACCCGAGGTCAACAGTCATTTCCATGGTCCGCCCTTTGCCCGCTCCGATTCCTGTGTTGGGCGGAACAGTAAACCCACCCTTTGTATTTGTAAACATTAAGGACTCAGTTCTCGTAGTTTTTAATGTAACATCTCCTCTATAGCCACTACATCATCTTCCCACAGGACTGTTAGCTGATAGTTTACCAACCTCTCCACTTTTCCTCTTTATGCATACTGTGCATTCTAAATCTTTGTATTCCTTAATGTCCTTCTTAGTCTGTTCCTGTATAAAATGGAACTACTTCCTTCTCTAAAACGATCAAACACTCTCACTCCTTTATGCATCTTATTCTTCTTTTCTACTCCCTTATACTGTTGCTCTCCACACCCCTCACCACTGTCCCCACAACTAATTTAGTTTAAATCCTTCCCAAATACCCTAATGAATCTACCTGTGAGGATGTTGTCCCTGTCCTGTTAAGTTGCAACCTGTAACTTTTGAATAGATGCGTCCTGCTCCAGAACTGATCCCAATGCCCCAGGAATCTGAAGCTCTTCTCTCCTACATCATGCTTCAATCCATGCATTGACCCCTCCTGTGTTCCCAACTAGTAAGCTGGAAATTACTACCCTGCATGAGGTCCTACTTTTTAACTTCTTCCCCTAGCAGAATGCCTGACAATACCTGCCCACCCTCTGTCATTGGTGCCACAACTTGTGGCTCATTCCCTTCTCCCTGCAGAATGTTCTGTCTCCTCTCCATAATGTCCTTCATCCTGGCATCAGGGAGACAACCCAACATGTGGGAGTCATCAGTTACAGAAACTTATGTCTGTCCTTCTAACAATGACAACCGTATTTCTCTGCTTTGGTGTTACCCACCTTTTGCAGTCCTTACTCATTGATGCTATAGTCTGAATTGCACTCCTTCAGGTTGTCATCTCCGCCAGCATATGGCATATGGAATGCTGGCTTTCATCGGTCAGGGCGTTGAGTATAAGAATTGGAAAGTCATGTAAGACCGAAAGACCATAAGAAATAGGAGCAGAATCAGGCCATTCGGCCCATCGAGTCTGCTCTGCCATTCAATCATGGTTGATATTTTTCTCATCCCCATTCTCCTGCCTTTTCCCCATAACCCCCGATCCCCTTATTAATCAAGAACCTATCTATCTCTGTCTAATAGACACTCAATGACGTGCCTCCACAGCCTTCTGCGGCAAAGGGTTCCACAGATACACCACTCTCTGGCTGAAGAAATTCCACCTCATCTCTGTTGCAGCTGTATAAGACTTTGGTTAGGCCACATTTGGAGTATTGTGTACAATTCTGGTCGCTACACTACTTGAAGGATGTTGATGCATTGGAAAGGGTGCAGAAGAGATTTACCAGGATGTTTCCTGGTTTGGAGGATATGGACTTTGAAGAAAGGTTGAACAAACTTGGAATGCTTAGAACGCGCTGCCGGAGGAGGTGTTAGAAGCCGATTCTATCACAACATTCAAGTGGCATCTGGATAGATACATGAATAGGCAGGGAATAGAGGGATATGGACCACATAGATACAAGAAAACATTAGATTACAGAGGCATCTGAGTCGGCACAGACTTGATGAGCCAAAGGGCCTGTTCCTGAGCTGTAATGTTATATGTTCTAACCGTCTTCAATTCTGAGCATTGGTTATAGACTGGCACACACCTTGAAAAATTATGTACTTCCTGCCTTTCTCTACTCTTTGAGTGGCCACCAATTTACTATCCTGAACTCTTACTGCCTCTGGACTTACTCTTGGCTTGTACAATCCAAGGAATTCTCCTGCTGCCTGAAGCTCTACAATGACTCTAGCTGCCCCTCTAGCTTGGAAACCCTGAGCTTGAGTTTAAAACAGCTGAAGTTCCCACTTGGCACAGGAATTGCAAACAACAGGTTTCAACTTCCCATCCATAATATTAAAAAAAAACCTGTCCACCTTTTGGGATCTAGTTAATAACTTGATTAAACTATTAATTTTCAATAATACTTCTAGACCTCAGCTTTAATGTTAAATGTAAAACAAAATTAAATTTTAGAAAGAAGTCACAGTGGCACAGTGGTTAGCAGTGCTGCCTCACAGCGCCAGGGACCCGGGTTCGATACCTGGCTTGGGTCACTGTCTGTGTGGAGTCTGCACGTTCTCCCCGTGGCTGTGTGGGTTTCCTCTGGGTGCTCCGGTTTCCTCCGAAAGGCATGCTGGTTCGGTGCATTGGCCATGCTAAATTCTCCCTCAGTGTACCCGAACAAGTGCCGGAGTGTGGCGACTACGGGATTTTCACAGTAACCTCATTGCAGCATTCATGTAAGCCTACTTGTGACTCTGGTAAATAAACTTTACAACCTATAAAATCCTTAAAATCCCCATACTCATCAAATTTCCCAAGTCTTGTACTCTAGAATTGGACTGCTGTAAAGTATGAAGACTGATATGATTTTCTCACTAAGACACATTGCTGAGAACTCTCAGGAGTACCACGCCCCTTGGGCCATCAGCTTTATTGACTTCACAAAGGCCTTTGATAGCCTAGATTGGCCTTCACTCTGGAAAATTCCCTCTTCAAATGACGTCCCTCATGACATCCAATGAAGGATAGTTTCAGTTTTAGGGGAGGTGGTGGCGTAGTGGTATTGTCGCTGGACTAACAATCCAGAGACCCAGGGTAATGTTCTTGGAACCTGGGTTCGAATCCCACCATGGCAGATGGTTAAATTTGAATTAAATAAAAATCTGCAATTAAAAGTCGAATAATGATGATGAAACCATTGTCAATTTTCATAAAAACCCACCTGGGTCACCAATGTCCTTAAGGGAAGGAAATCTGCCATCCTTATCTGGTCTGGCCTACATGTGACTCCAGAGCCACAGCAATGTGATTGGTTTTTAAATGCTCTCAGGGATGGGCAATCAATGTTAGCCCAGCCAGCGACGCTCACATCCCATGAACGAATTAAAACAAGATCTGTGAAAATCTCAGGTGCTGTGTCAGGACAGAGATTGGTTACAGTGACAGGTCCCGTGTGTTGACTGGTGTTGGGGCAAGGTTACATCCTTTCCTCTCTTTTTGTAGCTGCCATTGACTGGGTGTTAAGGAAATCAACCAAAGATAATCTTGGATTGAAATGGATTAATGATCTAAGAAGAGCTAGGAATTTAGAATTTGCTTCCCCCTGCTGATGCATGCAGCCAGTGAACAACATAGTTAATGCTGGTGGAATGCAGAGAAATGAAGATAATGAGCAAGTAGCATGAGGATGGCCTCCTACCTGCATTGCAAAGAAGAGGTGGGTTAATCCTGAATTGTGAAGCCTGTACTTGTTTTCAAGGGTGGCCCAGTTTACCCTCAGCAGTCTTTTGTGCCGCATTTTATGCTTATCTGAGATTTCAAGAAGCTATGTCAGAATAATTTATAGTGGGCAGCCCGGTGGTACAGTAGTTAGCACTACTGCCTCAGAGCGCCAGGGACCCGGATTCAACTCCGGTCTCAGGTGACTGTCTGTTTGGAGTTTGCATGTTCTCCCTGTGTCTGTGTTGGTTTCCTCTGGGTGCTCTGGTTTCCTCCCACAGTCCAAAGGTTAGGTTGATTGACCATGCTAAATTGCCCCTTAGTGTTGGGGAATTAGGAATGTAAATACATGGGGTTACGGCGATAGGGCCTGGGTGGGATTGTTGTCGTTGCAGGCACGATGGGCCGAATGGACTCCTTTGGTACTGTAGAGATTCGATGATAATTTGAACCTATGGCTCTTGTAATACAGTTTAGCTTCTTGCTCTCTTGCAAAAAGGTTAGCTGGCAATTGATCAACCTTCACTTTTCCAGGACAGTGTTGAGCCCTGATGATTCTGGTTCCATATATGTACTTTAGTGTTGTATGTACCTAGGAATTCAATTTTGCACTTAATGCAATCATGAAGTTGATGTACATGGTGTACTATTATATAGACAGGTAGCATGAATGAACTTTAAAAATGTAAGGAATTTGAATATAAGACTTTGAACAGAATTTATCAAGTTGATTATATTGCTGTGTGCTACACTCTAGCAAGGTAAGGAATGCTAGATCTCACTCCACTGCTGCAGTGATCACTTCTTGGGTAACATTTCAAATTCTGGTTGGGTCATTTGCAAATCGCTGATCATCAGTAGTAGCGTAGTTATTGCTTGATGAACTTGGGAGAACGCCAATCACTTGCAGAATTGCAAGAAGTACTTCTCTCTGTTGAACCTTCATCTAAGAGTTGCCTTGAGTGGTAGCTTCACATAGTCTATGTTCAGCACAGTGGCACAATGGTTAGCACTGCTGCCTCACAGCACCAGGGGCCCTCTATTGGTCTCCTTATTCATGGAAGGATGTAAATTCATTGAAAGCAGTTCAGAGAAGATTTACTAGACTAATACCTAGAATGGGCAGGTTATCTTATGAGGAAAGGCTGAAAAGGCTAGGCTTGTGTCTGCTGGGGTTTGGAAGAGTAAAATTAAGTTGGTCACCACCATGAGTCCAGTCCCATTAATGATTGCTGAAGGGCCAAAAAGAGGCCATCCAGCACTGACCAGCAGCCCCTTGGTCTGAAATGAGAGCTGATGATGTAGGTATTAGCCTGTTCCAAAATGGCCCAGAGACAGAAATATTCTGGCAAATCAGCACAACAGGTAGCAGGATATAAGAAAACACAAATGGAAGTTTTTTGAGAGCTTGCAGTTTTCTAAGGGGCAGAAACCTAAATATATCCTCCATAGATGTCCACATTGCCAATAGCAGAGAATAGCAGTTAGCAGTGGCTGTTCTTTTTAAGGAATTTCTATTCCAGATTTTAAAGACTGGTTTTTAGTTCTTGATCGGTCATTTTGCATTACAAATCCAAGTTATTGAAGTGGGATAACACTTTTATACAGGGTGAAAACCCAGGGAACTGCATCATAAATATATTGGGAAACATGGTTCCTTCACTATAGATTATTGAATCTGATTCACTGAAATCTTTTGGTGATGATGCAAGTAAAAATATTGCATAAGTTTAAAGTTTATTTATTAGTGTCACAAGTAGGCTAACATTAACACTGCAATGAAGTCACTGCGCAAATCCCCTAGTTGCCACACTCGGCCGCCTGTTCAGGCACACTGGTGGTGTTATAACAATGTTTTTATCACACTGATGACGGACCTTACACAATGATACTACATCAATTCTATAGAAAATGCAGTCTGCAAAGAGTATGGAGCTCTGATTACAAGGGGTTTTGTTTGTTCTGACGTTGTATAGAACAGTATTTTCTTATGTATTAAATGAAATTGAGAATCTGAATTTTTGGCAATAAAAGTAAAACTGAAAATAGTGGAAATGTATGATAAATCAGTCAGCACATGAAATAGAAAGATAGCTTATTGTCTTGATTGAGTTTCTCAGAACAGGCACAGTCACATTAAAGTCCTTTTATTTAATAGACTAAAGAGGGTGAATCCGGATATTCTTTCAGACACAGCTACAATAGTGCTAGTTGCCTTTCACTTTAATGTTTTGTGGTACTGTAATTCAAGTTGCATATCAAAAAAAACTTGATTGCATTGTATTTTGACTATTTATTGGGTTCGTATGTTGTGTCTTAATTTTAAGTTGAAGTTTATTTATTAGTAGACTTACATTAACATTGTAAGCAGTAAAGTTAATGTGAAACTTCCCTGGTCGCCACACTTTGGCGCCAGTTCGTGTACACTGAGGGACAATTTAGCATGGCCTATGCATCTAACCAGCACGTCTTTCAGACTGTGGGAGGAAACCGGAGCACCCGGAGGAAACCCACGCAGACGTGAGGAGAATGTACAGACTCCACACAGCAGTGACCCAAGCCGGGAATCAAACCCAGGCCACAGTGCTAACCACAGTGCCACTGTGCCGCCCTTGGCATTTTGGCAATGCTATTCATCTTTAGATATTGTATGCCGTGCAATAGTCCTAAACTAAGAGGTTGGTCAGTTGTCCTGCTCCTCAGTTTGACAACCTGTACTTGAGTTAGCAGTTAGGAAATTAATAACTTCCAATTTGAAAAAAAAAGCTTATAAATGGGAAAAATAATACTCCTCATTGAGGAGAAGGTGCTTCCTTGCTTTCTACTTTCCAAGACAGCACAGTTAAAATTAAGAATTCACATGCAAAAGCAAAATGTCATATCTCACTACTCCATGGTATGTGGTAACTCAACAGATCCAAGTATCATTGAGTTAACTTGCCCTCACCATCCTCACCTAAGCATATCAGGTCTTAGATTGAGGCTTTAACCCACATCCGTAGTAGTCAGAGATGAGGATAGTAAAATTAAAGATGTTCTCTGCTAACACTTAACTGCATAATTGAAACACAGGCTGAAAGATAAACGACCATTCCTTTAATATAAATGGAAAGTAAAAATTTATTTGAGCTACTTCACCACAGCCACCGTTTTCATTCCAGATTGACATATAAGCAATGCAACTTGTTGCTCATTTGTCTGACAGCATATTGTTCAAGGATAGCTGCGAAAGGCCAGCAGTCAGATCAAGGGTTATTGTACCCAATGCTGAGTGGTTGCATATGCCAATGATATAGGTCAATGGAGGATCTGCTTGGTTAATGAGTTGGGAAGTTGTAATTTAGTTTATAAAATTGGTATGTTTTCATGGAAAAGGAAATACTCTCTAGTTGTCTAGTTCTTTCACATTAAGACAAATCAGCAGTACTTTTCAATGAGTAGCCATGATGAAACAGCATTTTTTATTTTTCCTATGATGAATGACATCAACATAGATTCAATTATTAATTTACAGGACAAAAAATACACAGCCAAGCTAACAGAGACTTTAATGGTATGTTCCCTTCTAGTGCTGACTATTGGTTTGTAAGAAGTGCAAAGTTTTAGAGTCATTAATTACTGTAGAACTGGATGGTGCTGAACATTTTTAAAGTAATGCCAAAATGGATTGATTTGTTGAATGCAAACATTCATAATACTGCTAACTTTTTTTATCATTATGGTAATCGAGATAAAGCTGGAGAACTTTTAGGTCAGTTTGATACTATCTTAGTTTCAATCAAATAAGTATAATGTATATTTATCTCTAATGCTTGTTCTCTTTCAGATTCTCTTTGGCATAATTTTGATGATCTTATTAACATTGGATTGAATTCAAATTAATGTTAAATTGCTTTTGATCATGCTAATATTCAAGATAATATTGCAGTCTTCTCTACCACAATATTTTAGCATAGCCTTAAAATACAATTACACACACTCTATTACAATAAATGCTTTTATGTAAGTGTCTTATTATGCCAAGCAACCAATGTAAATCTTTTCAATTGTGTTATAACTTTTAGATTTGTATTATTTTTTATTCAAAATTAGTGTGTGTGAATATACACACACATATATATATTATATATAAGCCTGCTGCATCCTGCTGTTTTGTAGTTTCAGGTTGTATATCGAGCTTTTAGATGCAATTAGAATTGTGTTGCTTCAGGCAGTTCCCAGGCTACTTGAAATCTGAAATCTAACAAAACCCTGTGACCCTCTTCAATAGTGTTCTGTGAAAAGTGTTTGTTATTTGCTTTATCATTTCAAGATTTAAAAAAAAATGTATATATGAATAAAAGAGAGATAATCTTGTAAGAAGGACTTTTAAGTTAATTGTGATGCATTTGCTGAGCTTCCCTATTCCATTGTCAGATACTCACTAATGCCATATGGTCTACCATGGAACATTTAACTTGTCAGAAATAATGGATTATTCTGGAAGAAGATTTTTGCTTTGAGCGGTGGTCTCCTTTTCCTGTGCTTTTTTGGTTTCAGCTTCAGGCTGCAAGATGAAGGATCATTTTGCAGAGTATGGGAGTATTGTACAGTCGATTCCCCTCAAGTGCATGACCTATTTGCCATGAAATTTTACACACATAAAGAGACATTATCTCTTTCCCCGCTCCCAGTACCCTTCCCCCCGCTCCCCCATCCACTTTCAAAATGCTGACCGAAGCAAGCTGTATATTTTTTTTAAATTAGAGTCTATGGTGTACCATATCTGAATGCAGTACCAACTTCTGTCTTCTTAATGTTATTATTTGCTTTAATAGCCAAACAATGAAGGAGTGTTGATTAGCATTGCAGTTTGCCATGTAAAATTGTTAACTTTGCTCATTCTGTCAGTCATTCCCCTCTGTTTTTCTAAGATGCATTTATGTTGATTTGGTATGGGGAAAAAAATGAACAAAAACTAAAGGTAACTGTATAAATAATTTGAATTCATATTCTGTTCAGATATCAAAATCAAGATCTAAACTAAACTTTTTTTAGAAGAACCCTAGTTTCTTCCCAATTTACTCTGACCACAATTTTGAGGTACGTAATTCACCAAAGTGACTAATGATAATACACAAAATTCTGATTTATTGTGTTCTGTTAAGTTGCCAGTTTCTACTAACCAAATATTGAAATACAATGAGCCCTTGTTTCCTTAATGACAAATTGTTTAAGATGTAAATGTGTGCTGGGTAACCCTGGCATGCTTTGTTGTACTTAATTTCTTCAGAATGCCTTTTAACTTTTTCAGCGCAAACGATCAAAAATGAAGTCACGACAGAGTGCGTTTATTTGCAGTTGAACAGTGATGTTCTTAATGTTTTTGCGTGGCCCAGTTTTGGCTCTTGAAACAATGGCTTATTCGTGTTGCTTTAATTGTCCCATCAGTGCTATTTTTTTCTGGAAGTCCTGCATTAATGGCAAGGGGCAGCGATATTGCTAAACTGATATCCCAGTAGTAATGGAGTATATTCCATAATGGAAAACAACCTTATCAATAATTGTTGATTTTTTTACTTCAAAACAAATTGCAACTTCTCAGCAGCATTTGAGAAAGCAAATATATTGAAATTCTTTCTTTCTTTCTTTCTCTCTTTCTCTCCTTCTCTCTTTCTCACTTTTCTCTTTCTCACCTTTTTTCTCTTTTTCCCTTTCTTTCTCTCTTTCTCTCTTTTTTCTCTCTCTCCCTCTCTTTTTATCTATCAATCTATACATGCTGTGGTCCGTGACCTCACAGCCACCTATGACACAGGTTGGTGCATTGACTGCCCCCTGAAACTGGCAATCCCACCCATCCCTGGTGATGAAAAGGATTGGAAGACTGTTGAACAATTGAAGGTTCAGAATTTATCTTAGACATCCAAAAGGCACATGGAAAAGACAAACCTGTGGAGTCCTCCAAGGCTTACTACTGGCTCCTACCTTGTGGAACCTACACACGAATGATCTTCTAAAAATTTTCTTTTTCTTCCCGAAAATTTGTATACCCGATGACATCTGGGTCTGGAGTTTAGAAGAATGAGGAGGGATCTGATTGAAACTTATAGGATACTGTGAGGCCTGGATAGAGTGGACGTGGAGAGTATGTTTCCACTAGTAGGGAAAAACTTGAATCAGAGAACACAACCTCAGACTAAAGGGACGATCTTTTAAAACAGAGATGAGGAGGAATTTCTTCAGCCAGAGAGTGGTGAATCTGTGGAACTCTGCCGCAGAAGGCTATGGAGGCCAGGTCATTGAGTGTCTTTAAGACAGAGATAGAGAGGTTCTTGATTAATAAGGGATCAGGGGTTATGGGGAAAAGGTAGGAGAATGGGGATGAGAAAATTATCAGCCATGCTTGAATGGCAGCGGAGCAGACTTGATAGGTCGAGTGGCCTAATTCTGTTCCTATATCTTATGGTCTTATGGAAACTCAAGCCTCCCTGACTTCGACACATTGGATCCTAAACAAGGAATTGTCAAAATTTCTACGATACTGCAACACAAAGTGACTCAAGCGAAGCCCCGCACAAACAGTATCCAGCTTATTTCATCTTTACAGTGCAAAGGCCAATAAAGAGCTCAACATCCAAATGACGGCTACAAGTTAAAGCAGCACTCAAATCCATCAGACCTCGGAGTGACCCTAGATAGGGTTCGGGAACACCTAAACCAATTACAACCAAGTTTAAGCCCAGAAACAACTTGATTACCAAACTTGACGGCTCAACATGGGGTGCTGCTACTGCTATCCTCCGAACCTCAGCACTCGCACTCTCATACTCAGTAGCAGAATACTGCGTCCCTGTTTGCTCAAGGTCATCACATATATACACGCACACACGCACACACGTAAACACAAATGCACACACGGAGTTGACACTCAGCTGAATGATACAAATGTGTATCATTACTGGAACACTACACTCAATACCCTTCCCTTGGCTCCTTTTCCTGGCAAACATCACTCCTCCACATATCCGCAGACTTCTAACAACCACAAAATGATAGAAAAAGTTTGCAATGCCCCCCACCTGACACGTCATGCTGATCTCTTCAGCCCACCCAAGGTATGACTCCCATTAAGAAGGCCGATCTGGAAAAACCCCCTCACACAGTACTTGAACGCAAATTTCACCTGGACAAATGAATGGGAATCATTGGACATGACAAACAAGTACCTGGTCTCAAACCAACCCAGTAGGACCGGCCTCCACAGATGGAGCATTAGTGTCACCCTCTTTTGTGCCTGTGGGAGACAGCAAACTATGCACCACAAAAAAGTAAAGTAAAAATAAAGTTTATTTATTGGTCACAAGTAAGGCTTACATTAACACTGCTATGAAGTTGTGAAATTCCCCTAGTCGCCACAGTCCGGCGCCTGTTCGGGTCAATGCACCTAATCAGCACGTCTTTCAGAATGTGGGAGAAAACCAGAGCACCCGGAGGAAACCCACGCAGACACTGGGAGAATGTGCAAACTCCACACAGCCAATGACCTGAGCCGGGAATCAAACCCGGGTCCCTGGCACTGTGAGGCAGCAGTGCTATCCACTGTGCCATCATCCACAGATTCTGTGGAGGTCTAGCCACATTCAACACAGCAGGACTGGAAAAACTGCTTGGCTCAGGGACTTTGTCTTTGCTAAATTATATATATGGTACTATAAGAACAAAGAATAAAAACACAAAGAAAATTACAGCACAGGAGCAGGCCCTTCGGCCCTCCAAGCCTGCACCAACCATGCTGCCCGATTTAATTAATGACCCCTACCCTTCCGGGGACCATATCCCTTTATTCCCATCCTATTCATGTACTTGTCAAGACGCCCCTTAAAAGTCACTACCGTATCCGCTTCCACTACCTCCCCCGGCAACGAGTTCCAGGCACCCACTACTCTCTGTGTAAAAAGTCTGCCTCATATATCTCCTTTAAACCTTGCACCTTAAACCTATGCCCCCTAGTAATTGACTCTTCCACCCTGGGAAAAAGGTGTATATACTCTTATATATAGGTGTATATACCCTTAAAATCTATAAGTATATAATTCCTGAACCCATGCATTTCTTTTTATACATGAGCAGTTTTAAAGTTGAGAATAATGCATTAGTTGGAGTAAGGTGCTTTGTATTTGTCAGTATGAGGGTTGGGCAATAGTTTTAGAAGCGTTAGGGGTGGCCCTACACAGTGGGAGCACTGAGCTTGGTCCTGATCTTTTGCAATACTGCAGGAAAAGTCCTTGGCATTGGTGCAGGTGGAATGGAAGGCGCTGGGATTCAGCGACATAGGGGATATTCTTTAAAAAAGGAGAAAGATGATTCTTTGGTCATCACTCAGAAGCTTCATGAAACTGAGGAGAAGGGATCTCAGTTTTGTCGGATCTGTGGGATGAAAGTGGGGTTTGGCTCATTGGTGGATTTTTGATGTCTGTCAGAAGTATAGACTTGGAGAGGGCACCCAGGTTCGGCAATACTGATTTGTAATTTTCAATCAAATTCAATTTGTTGTTTTCTGATTGCTTCTTGGAAGTTTATCTTTGGGTGGAATTTAATCCAGACAATTCACTGGAGATTTTCAAGATCTGCTTTCAGTTAAGAGTCCTTGTTCTGATCAAAAATATCTCATCCAAGCCAAAGATTTGGAAAAGGCTAAAAAGCATTCAGTTAAAATTTTCTAGTAAAGCTCCTAAAAGACATTAAAAACACAATTTAATGGATACATTTTGCCATCTTACTGTGAGTTAAAAGGAAAGTAAAGCCGAGCATTAAAACTTTCCGATCTAATTTCCGATCTAATTTCACCAGTTTGCTGCTCGGCAGGCTAGGTTAAAATGAGCTCCAGCTTATCCTTTGACTTAGCATGAGCCTCAATATTGTGCATAAGACAAGATGAATGTAACAGAGTATAATAGCAAAGGCCCATGTGCCTGCATTATCTCTTGTGAATCTAATAGTTCTGAAACGTCAGTTTGTTGCTTTACTGTCAGTACTTTCCCCAGTTGTTTCTGCTGTGATGATAATTAAACAGTGGCAAAACACTGAACTCCAAAAATCACAGCTTAACTATTCTGCCATGCAACTGCAAACAACTTTTGAAAAGGTATTGCAATAATTATTTTTCAGTGTTTGTGAAAGTGTCTCGCTGCACCATTGTTGATGTTTCTCAGTCTTCCCTTTCTTCACCAAAACAATCAGAATGTTTCCCCCTCCATTGTTTTCCCCTGTTTGGGGACACTGACTAATGGATCCAGAGGCCCCGGCTTCTTGCTACATCACACTAATAGCTAGTCCTTGTTTATGAGTTTGACAGTTGCTTGATATTGAGGACATCGCTGTTGAGCCTAAATTATGAGGGGCATAGATAGAATGGGCAGGAAAAAACTTCTCCCCTTGGTGGAAGGATCAATGACTAGGGGGGCATAGATTTAAGGTAAGAGGCAAGAGATTGAGAGGGGATGTGAGGAAAATCTTTTACACTCAAAGCGTGGTGGGAGTCTGGAACTCACTACCTGAAAGGGTGGTGAAGGCAAAGGCCCTCGTAGCATTTAAGAAGTATTTAGGTGTGCAGTTGCGATGCCAAGGCATTCAAGGCTATGGGCCAAGTGCTGGAAAATGGTGATTTGTCTTTGATTGGTGTAGGCGTGATGGGTCAAAGGGCCTTTTTTGGTGCTGTATATCTCTACTGCTGGACTTTTACTGCCCTACCCGCCATGGGAATCGGAGCGAGTGTGGAGCGGAGCATGCGAAGGTCCTTTGACCTCGGGAGGGATTTTACAGATTCGGGACGAGTGAGGTCGTAAAATCCCGGCCTATGACTAAACCTACACTCATGCGTACAGGCCTTTGAGCAAGAGTTGCTGGGTGCAGTACTGTCCTCTCATTCACTGCATTCATTTTGAATTGCATTTTAAGAAATTTTAAAATAGATTTGCTCAAAAAGAAGTTATTGCTTTCAAAGTACCTGACAAAGTACCTGACAATTTTGATAAGGTTCACCATGGTAGGCTTCTGCAGAAAATGCAGATGTATGGGATTGGGGGTGATCTAGGAAATTGGATCAGGAATTGGCTAGCGGATAGGAAACAGAGGGTGGTGGTTGATAGTAAATATTCATCATGGAGTGCGGTTACAAGTGGTGTACCTCAGGGATCTGTTTTGGGGCCACTGCTGTTTGTAATATTTATTAATGATCTGGATGAGGGTATAGTTGGGTGGATTAGCAAATTTGCTGATGACACCAAAGTCGGTGGTGTGGTAGACAGTGAGGAAGGGTGTCGTAGTTTGCAGGAAGACTTAGACAGGTTGCAAAGTTGGGCCGAGAGGTGGCGGATGGAGTTTAATGCGGAGAAGTGTGAGGTAATTCACTTTGGTAGGAATAACAGATGTGTTGAGTATAGGGCTAACGGGAGGACTTTGAATAGTGTGGAGGAGCAGAGGGATCTAGGTGTATGTGTGCATAGATCCCTGAAAGTTGGGAATCAAGTAGATAAGGTTGTTAAGAAGGCATATGGTGTCTTGGCGTTTATTGGTAGGGGGATTGAATTTAGGAGTCGTAGCGTTATGTTGCAACTGTACACAACTCTGGTGCGGCCGCACTTGGAGTACTGTGTGCAGTTCTGGTCCCCACATTACAGGAAGGATGTGGAGGCTTTGGAGAGGGTGCAGAGGAGGTTTACCAGGATGTTGCCTGGTATGGAGGGGAGATCCTATGAGGAGAGGCTGAGGGATTTGGGATTGTTTTCGCTGGAAAGGCGGCGGCTAAGAGGGGATCTTATTGAAACATATAAGATGATTAGAGGTTTAGATAGGGTGGATAGTGATAGCCTTTTTCCTCTGATGGAGAAATCCAGCACGAGGGGGCATGGCTTTAAATTGAGGGGGGGTAGTTATAGAACCGATGTCAGGGGTAGGTTCTTTACCCAGAGGGTGGTGAGGGATTGGAATGCCCTGCCAGCATCAGTAGTAAATGCGCCTAGTTTGGGGGCGTTTAAGAGATCCGTAGATAGGTTCATGGACGAAAAGAAATTGGTTTAGGTTGGAGGGTCACAGTTTTTTTTTTTAACTGGTCGGTGCAACATCGTGGGCCGAAGGGCCTGTTCTGCGCTGTAATGTTCTATGTTCTATGTTCTATGTTCTAATTGAAACATTCCTTACATGGAAATAAAATATATTATAATTAAAATTAAAATACTTGAGGCATTGTAAAGCACTTCACAATCGGTTACTTTCTTGTACTATCTAGATTCTTTTTGAAAATGCATTTTGGGCAAATGCGCTGCAAGGCTCCATATTTGTAAATGAGATGGATGAAGAGTTGAACAGTTTTTAGTGTTGCTGGTTGAGGAAGCAATGTTAACCAGGACACTGAGAGAACATGGATCTTTTCTTTTGAGCGGTGCCATGGGGATTTTAACATCCACCTGAATAAGCATACACACTTCTGACTATATAGCAGTTCAGTATAAGACGAGAATTTTTGCATAGATCATGCATGCTGGATGTGGAGTGTAGTTTGAACTGATAAGCTCAGAGTGCTGCCAACTGTGCTAAACTGGCACACCACTCATGCATATATGTGTGCATGTAACCATCTATTGACTCTGTCTGCACTTCCCGCTGCCTCAGAAAAGCAACCAGCATAATCAAGGACCTCAAGGACCCCATGTTTCCCGGCATACTCTCTTCCATCTTCTTCCGTTGGAAAAAAGATACAAAAGTCTGAGGTCCGTACCAACCAACTCAAGAATAGCTTCTTCCCTGCTGCCATCAGACTTTAGAATGGACCTACCTCATATTAAGTTGATCTTTCTCTACACCCTAGCTATGACTGTAACACTATATTCTACACCCTCTCCTTTCCTTCTCTATGAACGGTATGCTTTGTCTGTATAGCATGCAAGAAACAATACTTTTAACTGTATACTAATACATGTGACAATAGTCAATCAAATCAAATCAAAATGTAAGGTCGCACTTAGACCTTAGAATCCTCTGGCAGGTCAAGTCTAATTTCTGAAGCAAGCCTGGTGAAAATCTGTGACACAATATGTAGGTTCTTCGTCAAGATAACCCAAGATTTGGAGACAACTCCTTGGTCTGTATATGCTTGAATCCTTGTGCAGGGGTTCTCTTGCAGTACTGGATCTGGAGAATTGGCCATTTATTTTGACATTTCCACTGCTTTTTGCCAAATTAAGCAGGTGATCAAGGGAACTGTGTAAAAATTCAGCACCTTTGGACAGGATTTAATCCGTCTCCGCCTGCTTCTGATGTCCCCAGCACCACAGATGCCAGGCTTCAGTCAATTCGATTCACTCCACATGATATCAAGAAATGGTTGAAGGCACTGGATACTGCAAAGACTATGGGCCCTGACAGCATTCCAGCAATAATACTGAAGGCTTGTGCTCCTGAACTAGCCGTGCCCCCCTAGCCAAGCTGTTCCAGTACAGCTACAACACTGGCATCTACCCAGCACTGTGGAAAACTACCTAGGTATGTCCTGTTCACAAAAGGCTGGACAAATCCTATTGCCCCCAACTACTGTCCTATCAGTCTACTCCTGATCATTAGTAAAGTGATGGAAGGTGTCATTGACTAACTAGTGTGTTTTCTCTCAGTTTTCTCTCTCCCTTCTTGTAAAGGGGTGTAATTTCTTTTCCATCAGCACCCACTGCTTCAGCTGGTGCTGGCTGCCTCTGATTGGCGGTCTTCTGCCACCAGGAAAAGGCTCGACGGTGGCCACTTAAGTGCCTGCAGGACATGTCTTACTGTCGGGCCTTCGCCACAGAACTGCTGGGGGTTCCCTGTTGGTTTTCTGATCAATGCATGAGACTCTGATCAGCCCAGCAAAATCCCCGCCTTTGTTTTTTAAATAATGCATAAAACTGCTTCCTTTTGAGTAGCAAAATCAGACATTGTAAACCATTTACAAATACTTCACTATGCTTAACCTCTGCATCCTTGTGAACTGATAAACCATTTACCATAATAGCTGCCACTTAGCACCTCGCTCACACATCCGTGGTTCTCCATCACCCTTTCCTCTTCTTAAATATTTATCTTTTGCCTTTAAAAACAATTTAGCATCCATAACCTGGCATATCCTTAGCATCCATATCCTGGCACACTCTGTGTAAAAACGTGACTATGCTCCCAAGTTTATACACCTCATTACTCAGTCATGGACAAATTGTACTAATTTTTCCTCATTGCATTGTTAGACTCCTTCATAATTCATACACTTGAAACATACGGCAAATCACATGTTTGGTTTTAAATTAAATGAACACAGCAATGTTCTCATTGTCGTGATTGATTAATTGACATATAAAACATCAATACTTGGCATAAATATTGTAAGAAATTTTCTTACTTGGTAAATGCATGCATCTGTTCTTTGAGGTTTTCATACCTGATGTTTTAAAATGTCACTTTATTTCACCTCTTGTGGCGGACCAACTTGATGCTGGGTACACTGCTGTATAAAAGTAAGACTTGTATTTATTTTGGCCTGCATGTCATGATTTGATTTCATTGCTGTCAAAAGGAGGAGTGTTGTATAAAATTTCCTTTCAGCAAGAACTGTAAGCTGGTATGATTCTAATAGTTTTTCGGGATAGAGCTTTGGACTGTTTGAACAATGCAAGCAAGGTTTAGCAAGCTTTCGTTCATCTAGTTGCAAGCACAGCATGATGTAAATGAGATCAAATTGCATCATCATTGTGCCATTATTGTTCACATGACATCTTTGGGACAAAATGACGCGCAGGGCAGTTCCCTGAACAAAAGTGTTGGGACATTTTCTGAAAAAGGACATTTGTCTTGTAAAAGCTGCACATGCCATAACTTATAATCCTCGCCACCGAAATTCCCACCCATTTTCAAAATGACTTATCTGAGCATCTGATGTGTTTAATTAAAAAAAGCACGTACAAAGGAATTTCAGCAAATATGAAAAGCGACTTGAGAATATTTTCTGCAGCCATTTTGAGAACTTAGTGGTATATTTGTAACAGCATTAAAATGATTTTGTTATTTTTGAGAAAATTATGAATAAAGTTTCCTTTACTGAATCAGGGTAAGAAATGCATTAGAAATGAATTCTTCTGCAGTTGTTAATGGTTCACAGAACTGTTCATTGAGCCACATATTCTTCAACGGAGAAAGTATAAGGTTCAGTCAAATTTACGAAAATTATAGTGCAACAGTGGTTGGACATTGCATTAAGATAATCCGTTGCAGAACCTCGTTGCTGAGAAATTGTGACTATCAGTTAGTTCTATTTAAATGGGTGGTATCAGGGAGGAAGTGTGTGAAATCCATATGTGTATCCAACTATCTCAATGAAAAACTGACCTATCTAATTTGGAGTCGCTGGCATAATTGACATTGCTCAATTTCAGGGATGCTTAATAATATAAATTATTTGTACTTCTCCAATACATCTGCAACAGTAATAATGAAGTACCGCAAGATCCTGCTCTGCAGAGCCACAAAAAGCGGCATTATTACTGTAACATTTATTTATAATATTATAATGAATAGAAGCAGGATAAGGCCATTTTGGCCCATCCGCCCTGTTCTGCCATTCAGTAAGATCATGGCTGGTCTGCTTGTGGACAAGAACTGCACTTTCTTGTCCGTCCTCCATAATTGTTGACTGCATTCTTAAAGATACAAAAACAATACTCAGAATGGACCGGGCAAACTCACATTCATTCCTTGCTTGCTCCAAAAACCAAATTCAAAACCAATTGAATCCAATTCAAGGTCCCCACAAGGGATACAAACAAGATCCAAGCTGACAAGATGAGGCATTGCACCCCATCTTGGGCTTGATGTGCCAAATCATGATCTTAGCCAAAAGGCCGGGAAGCGAATATAATCTTTGACTCCCTTGTCAATCAAAAACCTGTTTAACTCAGCCTTCAATATATTCAATGACCAGCCTCCACTGCTGTCTGTGCAAGATAATTTCAAACACTAGTGACCATTGACGAGAACAAATTCCTCCTCATCTCCATCTTAAATAGAAGACGTCTTAGTTTTAAACTGTGACCTCTACTTTTAGATTCCTGACATGAGAGGAAACATCCTCCCAGCATCTACTCTGCCAAGCTCTTTTTGAATCTATTATGTATTAATAAAATTACCTCTCATTCTTCTAAACTCCAATGAGTATATTCCAACCTGCTCAACCTTTCCTGGTAGGACAATCAGTTAATCTCAAGAATCTGCCTAATGAACCTTCTCTCAACTGCTTCCAATGCAAGTATATTCTTCACTAAATAAGGAGATCAAAACTGTACACAGTACCTCAGGTGCGGTCTCACCCACATCCTGTACAGTTGTAGCAAGATTTTTCGGTATTTATGCCCCACCCCTTTGAGGTAAGGACTAACATTAGATTTGCCTTCCTAATTACCTGCTGTACCTCCATGCTAACGTTTGGTGATCCATGTACAAGGACACCCAGATCCCCCTGCGCTGCAGCATTCTGCAGTATCTCTCTATGCAAATGACATTCTGCTTCTCTATTCCTCCTGTCAAAAGTGGGCAAGTTCACATTGTCCCACTTTAAACTCCACCTGCCAAATCTTTGCAGACTCACTTAACCTATCTGTATCTCTGTACAGAGAGTTTGGCTGGTATTTTACGCTTAGGCCAGGCTCGTAAAATCCCACCCGAAGCCAATGAAGAATTCCTTTCTGCAAGCCGTGCCCGTACCGATTCCGGGGTGGGCATGGTGGTAAAATTCCAGCATTTGTATCCTCCTCACAGCTTGGTTTACCTGTTGTCTAAACATTTAGCTGAAGTCTTGAATAAATAGAAAATAAAATTTAATCTGCATTAATCCAGCCCATACTAATCAACAAACACTGTAAAACCTTCATCCCTTCCAGGACATTGGCAGCAGGTAATGCACTGAATAAGCAAGATGACTGTGGCTGCTCACCTTGCATCTCTGTTATTGAGTACTTGTATAATATTAAAGCAGTAATATGTGTTCAACCCAGCTGTATGCTGACATGCTTCAGGAAGTCTGAAAATATCTTGCCTAAGTGTGTAATATAAAATTATGCGTACAAAAGACTTTTTCATACAGTGCAAAAGGAGGCCATTCGGCCCATTGAGTTTGCACCAACTCTTCAAGAGAGCATCTTACCCAGGCCCTATCCCTGTAACCCTACTAATCCCCCCTAATCTACACACCTTGGGACATTAAGGGGCAATTAGCATGGCCAATCCACTTAACCTGCACATCTTTGGACTGTGGGAGGAAACTGGAGCACCCGGAGGAAACCCACGCAGACACGGGGAGAATGATATTGATGTGGGGGTGTTGGTGTGGGAGGATAGCTGATTCCAGAGTTAAAATTTTTCCTCTCCTCCCCTAAAGTTGATGACGTTTGCTGGGGTAAGAGATGCTAACAGTTCCATGAGACCTCACCTCAATCTTTATGTGTGAATCTAGACTGTGAATTTGATGGTGGAATGCAGACCCAAATCTCATCGCACCCTTGCCTGAGATCCGCAGAGCTGCACTTTCCAACACAATATTCTACAACATTGTACACTCCCCACGCATCTTGGACCGATTGTGTGTGTCCACTGCCATTCTAGTTTAACAACAAATCCGCACTGTACACCACACTGCATGATCCGTTTGCCCAGAGAACTGTTATGCTGGTGCTCACATGATGTGCATTGTTAAAGCAGAGGTTTTATTCAGTTCTAGCTGCGAAGATTAGCTCTCTGGCACTTGTGCAGTGATTTTTGACATTGAATTATATAGACAGCAGTGCAAATGCTTGTTTGCATTTTTTGACTTGTTTATGCCCAAGTCTTAATACAGAGGCAAAATATTGTGGATGCTGGAGACCTGAAGTGTATGTCGAAATGTGGGCTGTTCCGGGAGGGTGAGACAAGGTCTCTGTTTTCAGCATTTTCTGTCTATATCCTAATACCTTTCGTGTTATCTACTGATTAAGGAATAGGTGAGTTTCATGGATGTAGTTTCTAAGAATCCTAGAAATGTGTTGTATACTTCTAACATTTATTACTCAATTGTCCTTACAGAATGGTATTGGTAAGTTGCAGCGAAGGTGAGAATTTGGTGAAAGTGTGCTTTGTAAATGAAAACACAATTGAAATAGCATCTTTTAGCCGCAAGGATCAATGTCATTTCGGCTTTGTGCTCCCTCCCAAACCAGACCCCCCAAAAAACCCAAAATAGAAATAACGACCTTGCTGGTAAACCTTCGGAAATTAAGTCCTTTTTTAAATGCAGGATCTACAGATGCAGGATGTAAATTCAAGTAGTAATTGTGTTGTGCCTGCATTCCATGATCTGATAAGCTGCATGTACAAAATCCAGAGGATATGAGAAACAGCAGCTTTAGTGTTTTATACAATGATCATTCGGGCCAGCTTGAATAAAGATCTGGTAACAAAGTATTATATTTTCTGTGCTCATCAAGGTGAGAGAATGTCATTGTTAGGAAATGGAACACTTTACATTTCTTATTGTCAGAATGGAACTTTCCTTGATCAGGTAAAACAAAAATGCCCATATTCTCTGCACTCTGTCCAAACCAAAAGCTTCAACCCCAACTACACCAGTATTGCTCTGTGTAAATTTTCCCCTGGACTTTCCATGACTCTCAGTTGGCCTCGTCTTGGGTCAACCTGTATGACATTGCCCGTCAATGCTCAATTTGGCAATAATAACTTGATTAAAATGTCCCAAGCTTATCCCTCATAGCCAAAGGTGCTTATGTTTTCAGTTTATAAAGTTTATTTTTATTAGTGTCACAAGTGGGCTTACATTAACAATTAACATTAGCAATTAATTTACTGTGAAAATCCCCTAATCGCCCCACTCCAGCGCCTGTTCGGTACACTGAGGTAGAATTTAGCATGGCAAATGCACCTAACCAGCAGGTCTTTTGGACTGTGGGAGGAAACTGGAGCACCCGGAAGAAACCCACGCAGACATGGGGAGAACGTGCAGACTCCGCGGAGACAGTGACCCAAGCCGGGAATCGAACATTGCTCCCGAGCACTGTGAGGCAGCAGTGCTAACCACTGTGCCAACGTGCCTCCCTTCTAGCATCGTTTACACAGTGAAGATTTCTTTATAAATATAGGAGAATACAACTTTTTCAGATTGGAAACATTTGTTATTAAGGATTTCCAGTTTCCTACTTTACCATATCGCACAACTCCATTCAGCCAGTCTATAAAATTTCAATGCAAAATTTAGTTAGAACTATTTGACTATCAGCACAATTTAACAATTCAATTTGTTTTCCGACATAAATAATTCTATGTTTTCCATTGTAAGAAGTAAGTTGGTCATGTCAATCTTGTTGCTCTTGAACTGAGTGGTTCACTGGGTCATTTCAGAGGGCAGTTGAGAGTCAACCACATTACCTTGGATCTGGAGTCCCATGTGGACCAGACCAGGAAAGGGTTGCAGATTTCCTTCCCTAGAGGACATCAGTGAACCAGATGGATTTTTATGACAATTGATGATAGTTTCCTGGCCACCATTACTGAGACTAGCTTTATATTCCATGTTTAAAATTAATTGAGTTTAAATTTCACCAGCTACCTTGGTGGGATTTGAATCCATGTCCTCATGTATTAGCTTGGGTTCCTGACTTACTAGTCTCCATAGAATCCCTACAGTGCAGAAAGAGGCCATTTGGCCTATGGAGTCTGTACCAGCCCCTATCCCTGTAGCCCCATGTATTTACCCTGCTGGTCCCCCTGACACAAAGTGGCGATTTAGCGTGGCCAATCAACCTGACCCCCATATCTTTGGACCAGTGACATTACCACAATGCCATTACTTCCCCCAAAGTGAATTGTTAAATGGCAAACTGCCAGATTAAAGGTGCAATACCCTGTATTTAATTATCAGAGTCAACTTTAGAGTCCAAATTTTGGCCATTTTTACTGCTAAATGGTGAAACAGGAGGATTTTTTTATTCACAATAACTCATTTGCTAAAATGTTCTTATAATAAATTGCAAATGTTGGAAAATACAAAATTCTGTATTAAAATTCTGCAGCTCAGTCATCATCTGTAAAGAGAAAAAAACAGTTTAAATCATTGGTTGTACACTTCATCAGAGCTTAGTTATTTATTGTCTGTTTTTGTTTGTGGGTCGCCTTCTTCAACCACTGAATATTACGATTTGATATTACTGAGTGGTTTTCAAGGCCACAGCCACAGCATTGTGGGACTGGCCTCACTTATAGGCCGTGCCATGTAAGATCAACAGCTTTCCTTCCTTAAAAGACAATTAATTAGGCTTGTACAACAATCTGACAGCTTTGTGACACCTTTACTGGGAGCAGCTTCTTTTTAACTTAACCAGATTTTTAAAAATAAATTCAAATTCTCAAATACGATGGTAGGATTTGAATTCATGTTCTCTAGATTATTGGTTCAGTAACAGACTGCTATGATATTGATTGATGTGTTATTGAAGTGATTTATTATTGTCACATGTATAGGGATACAGTGGAAAGCATTGTTTTTTGCGAGCTATACAGACAAAACATACCATTCATCGAACACATAGGGGAGAAGGAAGGGAGAGGGGACAGAATATAGAGTTGCAGTTACTGATAGGGTGAAGGGAAAGATCAGCTTAATGTATGATAGGACCACACAAAAGTCTGGTGGCAGCAGGGAAGATGAAGTTCTTGAGTCGGTTGGTATATGTTTTCAGACTTTTGTATATTTTTCCTGTTGGAAGAAGGTGGAAGAGAGTATGTCTGGGATGCATGATTGTGCTGGCTGCTTTGCCAAGGTAGCAGGAAGTGTAGACAGAGTCAGTGGATGGGAGGCTGGTTTGTGTGATGGACTGGGCTGTGTTCACAACTTTTTGTAGTTTCTTGTGGTTATGGTCAGAGCAGGAGACATACCAAGCTGTGATAGAACCAGAAAGGATGCTTTCTATGGTACATCAGTAAAAATTGGTGAGAGTCGTAGTGGGTATACCGGATTTCCTTTGCATTCCAAGAAAGTAGAGGCGTTGGTGGACTTACTTAACTATAGTGTTGGTGTGGAGGGACCAGGACAGGTTGTTGGTGATCTGAACACCTCGAACTTGAAGCTCTCGACCATCTCCACTTCATCACCTTTGATGTAGACAAGGGCATGTTCTCCACTATGGGGGCAATTCCCCAGCCAGCTATGCTGCTGTTATAGCACAGCGGGCTGGGAGACTCTAGCGGATGCCATTTCACGGACTCACTGCTGAGTGCCACGGCTTCCCCGCGTCTCTTGGCAGCCACATTTCCGGCACGGTCAGCTCTGTGCTGGAAGCTGGTGCGGAGCTGCATAAATTATTTAAATCCTCATCTGCATCTCTTTTGAATGTCATTATCGGGCCCAGGACGGAGGTCTCTGGGCCCGCTAGCCTCTCCCCCCTGCTCGCCAGCAGTATTTCACTCCAGCAGGGTTTAGTATAGCTCCTCATTAACGGGGAGCTGGTGGCTAACCCTGCTGGGGTGAATGGGAGGGCAATTGAGGCCCCTGAGAGGATCGGGCGCCAGGCAGGTGGGGTCCCCCCTGAGCATTGCCACCTTGGCAGTGCCAGCCTGGGTCTCCTGGCATTGTTCAAGGGGCAAAGTGTCAATGCCCAGGGGGTTCCTTGTCTGCCCTCTGGGCATCAGGCAGTGTCAAGTGGGCGGGAGCTTAATAGGGTCTGGGCCTGATGGGGTGGGGCCTCTGCAGGTGATGATCACTGTGGGAGGGGGATCTTGCTGCCACTCTCCATTTGGGTGGCGGGTGTCAGCCTGCTGGGGGGGGATCAGGGCTGCTGTGGGGACCGGGGGGGGGGAGCGGAAATCAGGGCTGCAGAGGAGGGGGACATTGAGAGGAGGTGGGGGTGAGTCAATGTTGTCCCGGCATGTTTGGGGAGCCAGTGACCAGGCCGCAGGGGCATTGCATGGCTGGTGATGCGGGGTCACAGGGCTGGCCAGCAGTCGAACTGGCTAACGATTGGGAGGCAGGCATCGTGGGGCTCCTGCGCATGCGCTGATATCGGCGCTGACAGATCGGCGCATGTGCAGTGGCCCACTCAACGCTATGCTGCCGGCCTCTCCAATGGGAATAGGCCCTGCACACTGATTTTCAGCATGATTCATGCTGAGGCACTCTGCAGTGCACAGAATGTGAGAGATTCTTTTTGAAACTCCCACCGAAAAAGACAACGGGATTTACTCCAGTTTATATGCAAAGTCGGCACTTGGAATTTTTTTGAGAGAATCACCCCCTACATTTCCTGAAGTCGATGACTACTTCCTTTGTTTTGCTGACATTGAGGGAGAGATTATTATAATGTGCATCCAGATGTAATAAATGATAGGAGTGATTCCTATCTTTAGGATTCCTCAATTTGAGCTCATTTTAGTCTTTATTTATGTTCCATTAATGGAATTGCTGCCGCTATCACAATTATCACCAGTGACCCATTCTACTGTTGGGGGAGCTTAGTGTGGCTCAGTGTTACAGGTGATCAAAGAGAATGTACTATTCGGCCAAACATCACTCAATTCTATTGATTTAATGGCAATATCAGTTAGCCAAGAAATAAAACAAAATCCTTTAACATATTAGCCTGCACTTTCTAGTTGGTGGTATTACAATGTCATTTAAAACAAAAGAATTAAAAGATGAATTAATACAAGTGGATTTACTGGGCCAGTGCCAGAATTAAGAGGTTATGACTATCGGATGATTGAATAGCAGAGTTTTTTTTTTCTCTGGAAAAGAGAAGAATATGGGGTTGATGTGATGAAGATCTTAATGTTAACAAAGCGTATACATAGAGAAGTTGTTTCTACTTTACAGCCGCACGCATGTGCTAATCACTTGTAAATCCAATAGGGTATTCAGGAGAAACTTCTTTACTCAGAGAATGGTTAGAATATGGATCATGCTACCATAGGGACTAGTTGGAGCAAATAGCATTGAGAACTTTAAGGGGTAGAGAAATGCATGGGGAAGGAGGTGGTGTTAGCAGGAAAGTGTAGAAGGATCTATGGATGGAGTCAGATGAAGAGGGTGGAAGGAGGTTCTTGTGGAGCATAAGCACTGAACGGACTTGTGTGCTAAATGCCTATTTCTGTGTTGTGCCTGCACAGTGCCAAAAGGTTCAGTTCAGCATTACATCAGTTCTGCTTAGAAAATCTACACCCTTAGTTCAAGGTTTTCTAGAGTGAGAGAGTGAGTGAATAAAAACAACAGAATTTGGAGCAAGTCACAAGTGTTCACCACCTTTTAATGGAGAAAGAGCATTGTTTCCATTTGGGGAACCTACTGTTAATTCATTAAATCCCTGTTACCTATTACCAGGGAAGTAGGCATCATGTTATTGAAAAAAGTTGTGACTGTACAATCTCTAATCCATTGTTAGATTTAAAACATGTGGGGGGCGATTCTCCCAAGAATGCTGAATTGGCATGAAGACTGGTGTAAATCATAACTGTTTTTTCAGTTCAACTTCAGACTCGAATCTCCCCACCCTGTGCAATGCAGAGGTCACAATCATGAATACTATTAAAAGCTTGGGAGCGCGGGGCCTATTGGCACCAGAGTCAGACTGTTCTGGAACTCTGTGCATACGCAGTGGCCACAATCTGTCAGACTGCAGTTTGCTGGCCAGCTCAATTGCAGGCCAGCTCGGGACCACCGCACAGCTGCCCCTCCAGCAGCCGCCCCACGGCCCGATTGCGGCCCACATAAGCATTCCTGGACCTCCCCTGCTCCACCACAAACCGTCCACCCTGTCCCGGAGCACCCTGATCCCCCCATCACCACCCCCACAGACCCCCCAGCCTGGCAGATCACCCCCCCCCCCCCCCCGCCAGAAGGCAGACACCCCCAGCCCGTCCCGATCTCGGGCCTCCCTCCAGTCTCAATCGATCCCAAGGCAGTGGCAGTGGGACCCCGCACCCCCACCGATCGCCCCCTAGGCCCTACCCCCTTGACCCCACCCATGTTAGGCCCCGCCCCCTTGGCCCTGCCCCCATGGCACTGCCCGATGCCCAATGGGCAGTGCCACGGTGCCCCTTGGGCACGGACACTTTGCCCCTTGGGCAGTGCCGGGGCACAGGCTGGCACTGCCAGGGTGCCCATGCCCAGGGTGTATCACCCCCCACCGCCTGACCGTGATTGCCCATTGCCCTCCCCCTTGACTCCAGCAGGGTCTCCCACTAGTTCCCTGCAAGTGGGGAGCTACTCTAAACCCTGCTGGAGTGAAATACTCCTGGCGCAGTGGGCGATACTATTGGGCCCAGAAAATTCCACGAATCCCACAAAATGGGCGACGTGCAATTCTCCCATCCCGACGCACCAAAAAACGTGCGTGTCAGGATGGGAGAATCGGGCCCATGAAATCCTGTGTGCAATAGATTGATGCTAGTTTGCATGGGTTTCCTCCGGGTGCTCCAGTTTCCTCCCACAGTCCAAAGATGTGCAAATTAGGTGGACTGGTCATGCTAAATTGCCCCTTAGTGTCCCAAGATGTGTTGGTTAGCAAGATAAATGCTTGGGGTTACAGGGATAGGGCCTGGTAATCTGCTGTATCAGAGAGTGTGTGTGTCGACTTGATGAGCCGAATGGCCTCCTTCTGTAGTGTCGGGATTCTATGATTCTATAAGTTAAAACAGTGACCAGACTTGCTGTATATTTAAGTGCTTAATTAGCTCTTTTTAAATTTGTGTTGTCACTAAGTTTTTAGTAAACGTAACATGTGCATGAATCCTTTTAGATTCTTTCCTTTCAAACGTGGGTTGTGTCTGAAGAGAGCATTTTCTGCTGTGTAACGTTGGGCTGAAGTAGTGTTAATTGCAGGTTTGCCACCACTGTGGTGGTGGGCCACAGTGTTGCCTGTGTTTTTGAGATGATGAATTGAGTATCAGATGAGCATCACGTGATGTTACATTGAAGCCTTATGGATCTAAGTGTGATTTTTTTTTGTGAAATCTTGCTTGCCAGTACATTTATATATCAAACCTGATAACAATACCGTTCTGTGCTTAGTGAGGGATTGCAGAACTCCTGAAAAAGTAATCAGCTTGAGGATCTTTACTGCAGCAATCATTTAAGCAGTCATTGACTGCACTAAGCAGTCATTTAGTATCAGGACAAAAACTGCCACTTTACACAGCAGTGACTTGACTTGTAAAATATACTGCTGTCTCTGGGAGAAGTTTGGTAGTGGATTTTGTGTCCTGGGTCTTAATTTATAAAACACATATAACTAAGTGAATGTTTGATGTTTGGAATAGGAAACAGTGAGTGAAACGTGATTTGATTTAACTGGTACTCTGTATTCCCAGTTGACTGTATCTGTGCTTGAAAACTCGGGAAAAGGATCTTGATTAATATTTTACTTGTATTAAGATTTATATATGCTTGTAGAATGTGCAGTCTCAGTAGTGATATTGTGATCAGTGCAAATACTAATATTCGAAAAAGGTTTGCGGAGCAGATCTGAACTCAATCCTCAGACTTGCATTTGTAATTCCAGTTTTTAATTTCCTGAAGAGTTGGAAGGTGTGGTCTCAGAAATTTTCCCCTTTTGACCAGAGCTGCACTTACTAAATCACGAACAGGCACTGGCTTCAAATGGTCGCTCATTTCACCCAGGAAAGAGTCAGAAGGCAGGTCAATGAATATTTTAAAGACGAACATAGAAAGATCCTTCTTAGGCAAGAGAATCAAAAGAGTTCAGTTTTGACAAAGGGTCATCTGGCCTCGAAATGTCAGTTCTTTTCTCTCCTTACAGATGCTGCCAGACCTGCTGAGATTTTCCAGCATTTTCTCGTTTGCTTTTATCCAGTGTTAGATGGGAATGTGGAATTTGAAACATAAATAGATCAGCCATGATCTTATTGAATGGCACGAGGAGTCGAATGGCCTACTTCTGCTCCTGTTATGTATGTTCTTACGCATGTTTGTAAATAGTTTAATTGAATCAAATTAAAATTGTTTTTTAAAAATATTCATTCACCATTCCAGAAAATCAAGTTATCTTGATCCATGCACACAATTTTATTAATATGTACGCTAAAGCGCATGATAAGGAAAAAATAGATTTTTTTTTAGAATTAAATTGGGTGTGTTGCTGAAATGGAATTGACCATACAAAGTTGGCTTGTTCTCATGGAAAGAGAAATGCTGTGGAGTTTTATCAAGTTTCTGCACCACTGCACCCCTCACCCTCTTTTTTTCCCCAGCTACCGCTCCTAAATCTTAAGCATCTTTATTTTTTTCTAGATGTTCTTGCGTTGCGTTAGACTTGCACTACTGCTGCCAGTTCGGCACGCTGAATGTAAAACTGTCGACACATGCGAAAACCAGCTGTCAGGAAGACAAGCTTTTAGTAGGTCTTTTGGACAGGGGATCTTAGGGAATCCTTGCAGGTTTATGTTTGACTTGGAATAGGCTCTAAAAGGCCTGCATTTTTGGAACGGGACCTACTAGCACCACTTTTGCATAAGTAAAAGCAGCTTGATTCCCTTGGAACAGTGATTCAGTACTCGATGAAGTCTCAACGAGGATGTTATTAAATGTAAAAGGCGATTTTAGAAAAGATCCATTTTCTCACTGAATTGTTGGATTCGAAAATAAAAAAAGAGAAAATGATCATGGAAGTCGTTCCTTAGCCCGAACATTACTTCTTAAGTACATATCCCACCTGAGTCAATTAGGAAAAGTTGAAACACTGCATTCTGATTAGCAGCTTGCTCTTATTTTGAAAAGTCAAAGATGGTGTTATTAATGCTAATCTGACATTTATGTGTTATCTCCTGCAGTGCCTTGTTGCTAAAATTCATGCATTTTTTTTTAAGGAGGATATTTTTACCCCACAGTCAGATGCGTGATATTAAGAAACATTTGTCCTTCAATGCCAGTGTTTTTGCGCTGAGGAATGCAACCAGCAACCAGTTTTATTTTTTGTTGTTTATTGTGTATGATAACAACATAGCACAGCTGGAGGCAACCGTAACTACAATGTTAAAAAATGCACCAGCTAGACATTTTTAATATGGTTTGTTTAATTCAAAGAGCAAGAAAGAGTAAGAATATGTTTTATACCAATTTCAAGCAGGGGAGATTTATGTAGTCCTGCTGTATCTGGCTCAAAACTTGCAATGCACCTTAATTTTTAAAGCATTAGCCCCTGACTATATAGTGTTCTTTGCAAATGATCCAAGATCATAAATAATTATGCAAATTATAAATGCATTTATTTCTGTGTGCATGTACATGCTAGATGCTATTAGTCTGAAGATATTTAACCATGACCTCCATTTCATTTAGTGTTTTAAATAGCTGCACCATACCAGTTAAGTAGTAAGTTATAATTTAAATGTTATTAAATTTGTTCAAACTCCAGCTTCTGTCTTTTTTTTTGAGCTTTACAAACCATAATGATGCCTCATGCTGAATATTAAGAATGGTCTGGAGTACACTGAACAACAATATTAGATTTGCCCCTGCCCCCACTCTACATCACCCCACCCCAGAAAGTGCTGGAAAAGCAGAGTCCAAAAAGAGGTTTCGAGTTTCAGAAATCAGAACTGACGTGCCAGAGAGAGAGGTCCACGTGTCAAATTTGTTGAAGCATTCTACCTGCTTCTCTCTTCCAAATGTTAAGAAATCGAATGCACCTTCCCATCATTTTTAATTAAATTTCATGTTCCCGGTGCTCGTGCTTCCTTTTTGTAATGTCTAAATTCACTGTCCCATTTGGAATGCTGACTGTAAAACCTGTTTGAAAATAACGGGGAATGAATAGTTGCATCAAGTTCCACCTCACTTTCGTCCAAATCGTGAGAAGCATTGCTTCCAGTAAGGCAAATATTTCAGGTAATTGGGAAGTAGCAAATAACACAAAGCGACTCTTGTTTCAGATGACCTCAGAAGGTGTTGCAGACTGATGCCTTTTGGCTGAAGTGTGCAGTCAGGTGCTTTGTGCCAAGCGTAATTTGCAGGGAATGAAACAATAGCCTACGGACGAGTATTCACTCCGTGAAGCAGCGGCTGTGAGCCATGCTGGCGACATTTTCCTTTTGCTTGCCAACTCTGACCACCCAGAATATAAACCGGCGATTTTATGTATTTTGATCTGAGATGATGTCCATTATGAATCTAAAGCAGCACTTCAGTTGCTAACGTTCAACCTCAAGCATTGATTTCTATGATTTTGATCAGGTTAAGCAAATTACTGTGTTTACTTCGTATTTAATAAGCTCCTTTTATCCCTTCACTTGTACTTTTTAAAATAACATTGCAAAGTTTTCCTTCTCTCCTGGTCTCTGAATGTTCCATTGCATTCTCATATTACCTGCAAATGTTTCATCTCCGGGTCAAGGCTTGAGAATGTTACTATGGTCTGTAACAGAAAGCGAATAACTTGTTTCAAATTGTCCACACAAGTCCCTGTGCTCAAAATATGTTTCTGATGGATCACCTAATAGTTAATCACAATTGTATACATAAATTGCTACTTCTAAACCGATACTGGGGCTGAATAAAGAGTGCCACTGTATTTATTATAGCAGTCACTCCAACGTGACAGTAACTAGTCAGAATTTAAAAGACTTAAAAGGCAAAAGTTTATTTTCATTTACTCTGATGCTTAGAATCACATAATACACGTGGTATTATTAATACACATGTTGGGCGTGATCTTCTCAGCTCGCTGTGCTGGTCGATTAGCATGGTGAGCTGGGAAGATAGCACGGGAGGCTGAAAAACTGATTTGCATCATGACCACACCGGGGAAATTAAAGGCCACTGAAGCTCCTGGGGCATGGCTGGGCAGTGCCCACCTGGCACCCTGGCAGTGCTTGGTGGAGCTGCAGTGCCAAGAGGGTGGGGCCTGAGTGGGTTTGGGGCCTGTGGGGGTGGAATGATGATGGAGGGTATGCACAATGATGGGGGGCTTATGCAGGTGGGAGCTGTGCAAGGGGGGTGGTCAGCAGCAGGGCGTTCTACAAGAGTGGTGTACAGAGGAGCTCATGATGGGAGGGGGGGGGTGCACTTTGGGGGTCCTTATTGCTTGCCAACTCCAAGGGGACTTATTGGGAAGGTCGTGATGCCCCGATACCGGCAACCTGTGTTGATGTGGGGTGGGGATGGGGGTGACAATGCTGCTGATGATGGTGGGGGTTCCGATGGCTGTGGGGGAAGAGGTAGGAGGAGGTCTCCCAGTTCAGTAGGAATGCTCTGAAGCATCCGAGTGCTCTGAAGCCAGCTTCCCTGCGGTACTTAGCCCCCCCCCCACCAAATGATGGTGATTGGTGGTGGGGGAGGGGGGGGGAACTGGCACAGGGAGTGGCAGGGGGTTGATGGGGAAACCGGCATGGGAAGGGGGGGTGGTGGGCAAGCACAGGAGGGTGTCGTGATGGGGGACCCATCAGGAGGATCCTGATACCCCGATGCTGGTGACCTGGGTTGCTTTGGGGGTTTACAGAACCGCCAATGATGGAAGGGGTGATGTTGTTTGAAGTGGGGGGTGGCAGGGGGTCGGGCGCTTGCGCAGTGGCACCCCAGGCAGCCTGCAGCCAATTTCACCGACAAGCTTAAGCTCCGCCCCCCCCCGACCTTACTGATGAGAATTGCACTTCTGTCCAAACAAGAGTCCAATAAAATTGCGTTTTCAAACTCACCCAAAAAATGGGTGTGAAACTCTCCCGTTTTCCTGCTCCTTCAGCGCTTGGAATTTTTTTTTCGTAAGATCGCACCTTTTGAATTTTGGGGGGAAAACTCCGCCTGTTATATCTGTGTGCTATCAATACGCAATATAAATGATGCTTTGTAAAATAATAATGTTGGAAGCTGAATTTTCAGATTCAACTCTGGTCACGATAAAACATGTCATCCTTTTGTGGCTTTTAGGAGAGGGCTTATATTTCATAGGTTTCCAGGAAGCTGCACCAGACAAGTGTTTTCCCCAGCGACATCCCTTGTCAACCTAAACATTGGAATGAGAATTATTTGGAACAATTTTGGTGCTGTATTCTGTTCTTGATCCCTTCATGAGTGGGAACAGTATCTCCCTATCTACTCTGACATGCCCGGAGTCAGTGGGTCTTAGCCTAATCAGCCTAATGTTAAAATCACAGGAGAGGTTATGGCCCATCTTTGTTACATATATTTTTACAGGAAAATTATTTTCAGCTAGCAAATTTTCATTTACTGTGCTGTATTTTGGGATTATATTAAGCAACTAAAGGAAGGATAGCTGTAGTTTTCTGCTAGCAGCGAAAATAGAGATACAATGGCCAGAATGTTACCACCGTTCACGCCGTTGGGGGTTTCCTATCCCAGAGATTTGGCTGGGCGCCAATTTCTCCGACTTCATTGCAGCGAGAGCATGGCATGAACGGCCAGTAAAATTGTGCCCAGTGTGTCAAAACTGGCAACCTTGTGACCAAGGCCTTGATAGATTTACAGTTTTGCCATATTTTGGGTTGGGTATTAGACCGTGAGTGGTTCGGGTGAGGCCAAGAGTAGCTTGGACTGTGGGAATTGACCAGTGTGCGTGCAGTGAAGCGAATAACTAGCCTGTCTATGGGAGGGGGAAAGTTCCACCCACTGCATTTTGGACAGCAGGTTTTGAGACACTCCCGGTATTAAGAAAACTTGATAAATGCCTACCTCTGGTGTATTCTAAAATGCTTGTAGACACTGCAGTGTGTATTGCTCTGCCATTTCTAATCTTGTTTGTTTTCTGTTAATTCAATCTACCTTTAGAAAGCTACATGCTTCTCATCAAAATCTCAAATAGATGCATTCATATAGCAGTTGTGCATTAGTGCAAATTCCATTTGTTTCTGTTCTTAGAAATTCAATGCAGCATACTAATGCCAGTTGAATTTGGTACTGATGCACTGTACCATGGGGTTGTAGCATGTACTTCTTGTACCTTCAATTCTTATTTTGGGTTTTGAATTCCCAAAATCCTTGTTGGAAGGAAGTACTGTGCAAAAGCGGTGCCTCATCTTCCATCCCCCTTCAAGTACCATATCCTAAGAGGGCATTGGCAACCATGGACTTCTTTTGGATTGGTCTACGATTGCACTCAGCAATGTACTGCAGTGGGTTTGCAGTTACCTTCTGCAATACCAGGCAACACTGCTACTCTTACCATCTGCCAGCAGATGTGTTGGAAGGATTAAAAGGCTTATGTGCAACCTGTTTGGCCAAATTATGAACTTACCTTCCATTACCATCAAGTCCTGAAATGGAACTTGAACCCAGAATTTGTGGCCCAGAGACAGGGAGCTGTCCACTATGCCACAAGACTCCCTGGTTGCCTTCCATTCTTGACTTTAAAAAAAATTAGACAATGGCAGAACTTTCCCAAAAATAGGCAAAGTGGCGCAGCAGGCAGGAAAAACGGTGCAGAAGCAACCTACTCCAGAGTCAGCTTTCCCGCCACATTGTTTGGGTTATAGCCAAAAAGAAAATGAAAGGGTGGATCTCGCAATGTCGCAGGGCCCATCCCATCAACAATTTCCGCTTTAAAAGATCTGAAAGGCACGCCGATACAGCAAATTAAAAATAGATCCCCCTCCCACACCCAATCACGGGAATCCCCCCACCCCCTCACAGATTTATTTCAGATTTTCAGAATCCACATGTAGTTTCCTTTCGTTTCAAGCTCTTGATCTAATATTACATGGTGGGAAACTGTTTAGAATAGTTCAATCAGTGTTTTCCTTTTTTAGGCTCAATCATTGTTTTGACATCTCATCTTATTTTGCTTTCTATTGAAGTCAGTGATCAGTAAAATTGGATGGGCTATCAAACTGGTATTTGATCCAATCCAGTCAGTTTCTTGCCAGGTAAGTTAATTTAAATTTACACACACTTGTAACAACAAAGGATCTTTCCTTCAGGAACCTAAACTGGCCTCAAAGAGATAAACACACAGGCACAATCTTGTGCAAGAATATTACACCAACTTCCCTTCACCTCTGAAAAAGAAGAAACATCAGACCTAGGATCCTGGCAGTGCTGAAAGAGACCATTTGCCCATCAAGTCTGTACTAACTCTCTAAAACAGTAACTTACCCAGGCCCTCCCTCCTATCCCTGTGTATTGCCATGTCCCTGCGTAACCCACGTATTTACCATGGCTAATCCAC
This sequence comes from Mustelus asterias, assembly GCF_964213995.1. Lineage (NCBI taxonomy): Eukaryota > Metazoa > Chordata > Chondrichthyes > Carcharhiniformes > Triakidae > Mustelus > Mustelus asterias. The sequence continues at coordinate 143,593,677 of NC_135801.1, read as the reverse complement.
CTAACCTATACATCATCGGACACTAAGGTGCAATTGACCATAGCCAAACCACCTAACCTGCACATCTTTGGACTGTGGGGGGAAACCGGAGTACCCAGAGCAAACCCATACAGAATCACGGAGAACGTGCTAAGTCCACACAGTCACCCAAGGCCAGAATTGAATCCAGGTCTCTGGCGCTGTAAGGCAGCAGTGCTAACCATTGTGCCACTGTGCCGCCCGTAGTTTACATGTTTACATGAAGAAAACCAACCATAAGAGAAATCAATGGGGAGGATTTTCTACCACCGTCTTTGGCAGGTGAGTTAGCCGGTGGGGCTGGAGAGTCCAGCAGGGGTCTCCAAATGTGGATTTCCTCTTCCCATCATCCTCACTCATGATGTAATAGGGTTTCCGTCATGAAAGTTTGAGAATGGCATTACCATACATTTAACGATCATGAGCAGGTGTCGTTGATGTGTTACCCCCCCCCATGTAAGGAATCCGTCCCCCGACTCCCCCATTATGTCAGCAGGGTTTAGGGTCTAGATCAACGGGGATCTGGTGACCATTTCCAGCTGGGGGTGCACAGGTACGTACAGCTCATTCAGAACCTAACCTGCCCCATGATGTTCTGAGTTCAGCCCCTTCTATTTTTTCACCCAAACATCATAAAATTTGGCAGGTAAAGTGAGCGAGGCAGCTGGCTTTTCCCACCCGAGACAACACTTTGAAAAAAAAAACATAAAATTCCACCCAGTGAGTTATTGAGGTGCCACACTTTCTTTAGGGCAGATGAACACACTGGCACTTAGCAGTAAATTATAGGGATTTTAAAAAATTACAATTACATACTTTAAGAAATGGAAAGGGATTTAAAATCTCTGGCATTTTAATCCAAAAGCTTTTCAGAAATGACATTAAAACTATTAATATGTATATAATAACAATGGAGAGCAACTGAATAAAAATTCTGAAGGAAATGAGTTATGGAATGAAAATCTGAAATGGAGATTGCATTATCTGGCCTATTCATTTATTTGTGCAGCAATGCAATTTCAGATTTAAAGATTTCAACATCTGGACGCTGGAAAAACTGCATTTCCATGGTACAAGATCACATTTAATTTTGCTAAAAGAAATGTTTTACTTCTTAAAATTCTATTACCATTGAATGAAATGATTGTGTAGCTGGTGGACTTGCAGAACGGCTCACCGGTTTCCCTCAAAAAGGTTCATCTCCAGACAGTTCTGTGGACTACTAGGACAAGGATGTCTGCTCATGTAGCATTCCTTGTCGCTCCCTGGAAATAACCATTAGTCCATAATTTTGGGAAAGTACACGGTAACGATATTAATAAGTTGTTTCCAGGATTTTGGTAAGCATGTGAAATTTTCCAGCTATGTCCCTTCAACTGAAAGCCACAGAACAGTTTGGCTAATGAGAATTTCTGGAAGTGGTGGGGGTGTGGTCTCCAGGCTCGCTAGCTCCCAGCGGGAATCATGTTGGCCGACAGAATCGGGCATCGGGCAATAAATAGGTGCCAAAGCCACCGCCATGCCCTGGCCCACCATGCCGGCCCCGATCAGCTTTCTGGTCAGGGTGTGTGGGAACACGATAATTACTCAAATTGCCTCTTTTAAATATGATTAGCGGGCTTGAAGCCCAATTTTCAATTTCCTCCCACTATTCACTCGCCTCTCCAGTGGGATCCGCAATCACGGACCTGGTGTGTTGGACCCTGAGGGGAGTTAAGGAGGTAAGTCAAGTGCCCATGTACCTCTTTTCTGCTGCTCGGCTGCAGAGGGAGGGTCCCGATTCGTCCTGGGGGTTGGGTGTGCTTGTGCGGGTAGCAAGGGGTTGACCTCACCATTCTCCCCGGGATGGGGGTCTCGTGGCAGGACTGCCCCTTCTAGCTCAGGGAAAGATGTTGTTCAAGTTTAGGATGATGTATTCAGAAACCATCCTGAGGTAAAATACTCATTATTACCTTTGTTCATTAAAACCTTTGAAATTCCCTATTCACGAATCTCCATGCCCCCTGGACAGCTGGCAGGCTTCCAAATCACCACAGCACTCCATTCAGCAGAAGAGATTCCCCCTGTCTACGATGCTGCAAGCGTGAAAAGATCCCTTTCAAATTCTCTGACTGACAGAAGTCACTCATTTTTACTAGGGGGACGGAATTTCCTTCTCCACAGCTGTTGACTCGGCCTCATTGTTTTAATACTCTATTTATTTCAAGCCTCTGAGCCTTCATAGAAAGCACAGAGTCTTTGAAAAACCTTCCAACCCTTTGAAAACCATTGTTTCTTTCAATTTCAGTCCTGCCATTTTAACTCTCATTTGCTTGACAACTTAATGTTTTTTGCTCAGCCTCCAGTCAGTCGTGTTTATTTACATTCCCTTTCATGCTTGAATGCATGTCAAGTACCCACATTGTTCCCAGTCAATGTTTACACAAAAGAGGAAATGATAGCGCACAACACTTTTGAAGGGGCCTGCAGCTGAGGGGGGCCTGAGTGGTGGTCTGAAAGGGGAAGAGGGATGTGTGGGGGTCCGGGGGTGAGGGGGGGTTAGTGAGGTGTCAGGTCAGGTCACCCTCATGCCTTTGTGTTGTGGGGGTTGGGAGTGGGGGGAGGATGCCTTCTTTAATGAGTGCTCCTTTACTCAGCAGGAGGTGTGGGGGGTCATCATTTCCATTTGTGGGGGAGGGGGACCTGTCTCTGACCACGGAGATCAGGGTGCCCTTTAAAAAGGATGCCCTGATCACTGAAAAACCAGGCTGGCTGGCATGATTCGGGGGCTGCATAAATTTGCAACCATTTGGTGGGTGAATCCCACCTGACAGACGCTGCCAGTGCCAATGGGAAGCACTCCAGTTTTCCTGCTGATGTGGGCTTAGTTCTGATTTGGGTGAATCACAGCTGAAGTCTAGGAACACAGTGGTATATTGTCATTGGTAGTAGTCACTGTGCTAAAATTATGGAATGAAGCCACTTTTGGAAATAGCATACTGGAGGTAAAGCAATGTAGTGGCTATGTTACTGGACCAGCAATCCAGAGACCTAGATGAATAATCCACGGGAATGAGTTGAAATCCACCATGGCAGTTTCAGAATTTGAAACCAGTTTATAAGAATCTGGGAATTATAAAGCTGGCATCAGTAAAATGGCAACATCTGAATCTGGTTATCATTTCTCAGGTGTTATAGAGTCATAGAGGTTTACAGCATGGAAAGAGGTCCTTCGGCCCAACTTGTCCATGCCGCCTTTTTTTTAAAACCCGAAGCTAATTCCAATTGCCTGCATTTGACCCATATCCCTCTATACCCATCTTACCCATGTAACTGTCTAAACACTTTTTAAAAGACAAAATTGCACCCGCCTCTACTACTACCTCTGGCAGCTTGTTCCAGACACCACCCTCTGTGTGAAACAATTGCCCCTCTGGACCCTTTTATATCTCTCCCCTCTCACCTTAAACCTATGCCCTCTAGTTTTAGACTCCCCTACCTTTGGGAAAAGATATTGACTATCCAGCTGATCTAAGCCCCTCATTATTTTATAGACCTCTATAAGATCACCCCTCAGCCTTCTACTCTCCAGAGGAAAACGTCCCAGTCTGTCCAGCCTCTCCTTATAACTCAAACCATCAAATCCCCGTAGCATCGTAGTAAATCTTTTCTGCACTCTTTCTAGTTTAATAATATCCTGTCTATAATAGGGTGATCAGAACTGTACACAGTATTCCAAGTGTGGCCGTACCAATGTCTTGTACAACTTCAACAAGACGTCCCAACTCCTGTATTCTGTGTTCTGACCAATGAAACCAAGCATGCTGAATGCCTTCTTCACCGCTCTGTCCACCTATGACTCCACTTTCAAGGAGCTATGAACATGTACCCCGAGATCTCTTTGTTCTGTAACTCTCCCCAACACCCTATTAACTAAATAAGTCCTGCTCTGGTTCAATCTACCAAAATGCATCACCTCGCATTTGTCTAAATTAAACTCCATCTGCCATTCGTCAGCCCACTGGCCCAATTGATCAAGATTCCATTGAAATCGGAGATAACTTTCTTCACTGTCCACTATGCCACCAATCTTGGTGTCATCTGCAAACTTACTAACCATGCCTCCTATATTCTCATCCAAATCATTAATATAAATGACAAATAACAGTGGACCCAGCACTGATCCCTGAGGCACACCGCTGGTCACAGGCCTCCAATTTGAAAAGCAACCCTCTACAACACCCTCTGGCTTCTGTCACCCTGCCTGCAAAATTGTCATCAAGCCAATTTTGTATCCATTTCGCAACCTGGATCCCGTGAGATTTAACCTTATGCAATAACCTACCATGCGTTACCTTGTCAAAGGCCTTGTTGAAGTCCATGTAGACAACATCAACTGCACTGCCCTCATCTACCTTCTTGGTTACCTCTTCAAAAAACTCAATCAAATTTGTGATTCATGGTTTTCCACTCACAAAGCCATGTTGACTGTCCCTAATCAGTACTTGCGTCTCTAAATGCCTGTAGATCCTGTCTCTCAAAATACCTTCCAACAACTTATCCACCACAGATGTGAGGCTCACTGGCCTGTAGTTCCCAGGCTTTTCCCTGCAGCCCTTTTTAAACAAAGGCACAACATTTGCCACCCTCCAATCTTCAAGCACCTCATCTGTGACTATTGATGATTCAAATATCTCTGCTAGGGGACCTGCAATTTCCTCCCTAGCCTCCCACAATATCCTGGGATACACTTCATCAGGTCCCGGGGATTTATCCACCTTGATGTGCTTTAAGACTTCCAGCATCTCCTTCTCTGTAATATGTACACTCCTCAAGACATCACTATTTATTTCCCCAAGTTCCCTAACATCGATGCTTTTCTCAACAGTGAATAATGATGAGAAATATTCATTTAGGATCTCACCCATCTCTTGTGGATCTGCACATAGATGACCTTGTTGATCCTTAAGAGGCCCTACTCTCTCCCTTGTTACTCCTTTATCCTTTATGTATTTGTAGAAGCTCTTTGGATTCTCCTTTGCCTTATCTGCCAATGCAATCTCGTGTCCCCTTTTTGCCATTAGTTAGTTCACAAGACTCGACCTGTAGCAATGCATACTAGATTTTAGAAAAAAAATAGATAATGTCTTAGAAATGCAGAAATTGGAGCCTTGTGATCTATAAATAAATCACATTGTTAATCGAATGTATAAGAGGAATTGTACTTCCCCTGTTACTAGTCATAGTTCACACTTAATCTAGCTGTAGCGTTGCTCTGCAGAACTCGAGCAACCAGCTAGTATAGTTGGGAGGTCTAGTTGCGCCAAGTTGATCTTTTAATAAGGATAGTATCTCAATACACAGGACTGTGCAGCAATATAGGTCTCTGTTGGCATATTAATATCAAATGATGCCATCACTATGACTAGATGATGGTTAAAAGTGGGGCGTGGTCAGGCTCATCTTCCCAGTTGAAGATGCTATACTCTAGTTATTGGCTCTCTCAATTGCTCTGTAATAAGTAAACTGACAATATAACAGGAACAATGAGCAACTGTGCCTAGAACCAGGTGGACTTTAGATGTGTTTCTTGTGGTTGTGGCATTGTAGTTTGTGTTGACCTTCTTGGGTTAGGTGCATTGACCCGAACAGGCGACTAGGGGAGTTTCACAGTAACTTCATTTCAGTGTTAATGTAAACCTTACTTGTGATTAATAAATAAACTTTAACTTAGAGTTATAGAGGTTTACAGCATGGAAACAGGCCCTTTGGCCCAACTTGTCCAAGCCCCCAAGTTTTTACCGTTAAGCTAGTCCCAATTTCCCTCATTTGGTCCATATGCCTGTATACCCATCTTACCCATGTAACTGTCTAAATGCTTTTTAAAAGACAAAAGTGTACCCGCCTCGAATACTGCCTCTGGCAGCTCGTTCCTGACACTCACCATCAGCTGCCAGAGGCAGTAGTAGAGGCGGATCCTGTACATAACAGAACAGTTCCAACATGTCAGCAACCAAGGCACATCGCCACATTCTCCACCAATAAATGTGGCCTTGCCAGTCTCAACTTTCTTGAGATATGATGACATTCACAGCTTTGTGAAGACAGGAGATTATGTGTAGGATTGTCTAAATTTTCAATGACAGCACCATCTTTTCTTTTAGCTTTGCTCACCTTCTGCAGACTAAATAGCATCTTGGAATGATGATAAACAGCAAGTGTGGGCCGCTAATGTACAGCTGGGAAATAGACCATTCTAATTATCCGCTGGTGGGGCACTTCATTTGGAGGGTGAACATAATTTTGGAAAATTAGCTATTTTTCACCATTCACAAGATACAAATGAAGGCAAACATGTTTCCTGACATTGATTCACAGGAATTTCCACCTGCCTTTAACCTGCCATCGAAGTCGGGAGGACAGAATAAATTTCCAAATTAAGTCGCTGCTGGTGGGAAACTGACTTTCCCATCAGGCAAAATTTAGCTGGCAGGAGCAGAAGATTCCACCCAGTGTCAAAAATCCCATAACATTTCAAAGTACTTTACAGACAATGAAGTACATCTTAAAAGTACAAATACTATTTGCAGTGTAGAAAATGTGTTTAATGCAGAAAAAGTATATCATAGGGCATGTTATAAGGTGTAAGTATTGCAATAGCTGATTACTCCAAAGGGAGTGCCACCATATAACACATATGATTGAAGTTCATCTAGTTTGATTCAAGTTTTGCCTAGGCTTACTGTATTTTACTCTTAATGTTCATTTGCTGATAGACCAGTTGCTTAGCTCCCAAAAATAATTCATGATGTTCATTCGATGAAATGCTCTGACCATTTCTTATGCTGTACTCTGGTATACTTTGCCCAGGGATCAGTGGCACAAAATGTTACAATTTACACCAGTGAAATTGTTTTTGTTGCTTCCCATTGTTAACATGTGCAAGATTAATTACGGATTAATTATTGTGTTGTCTAGCTTGATATTTTTTCTCCGGAATGAAATGTTCATTTTTTTTTTAGCCTCATTTAAAATTCTGTCATTGCCAAACGCAGTACTGAATATATCTTGCAAGTGCAAAAACAAAGTTGTCTTTCATTAGCAGATTTCCCTATGGTAGGACTCCAACTGTTTCACCCATTTCTCCTAGGAAAAGACACATCATAATTGTATAACAAGACTATCATAAGGGTTATTCTATCAGATGTAAAGGTCCTAAATGTTTACAAGAACCACACCGGGTGCTGAAGCCAAAACTAAGACCGTTTAGTTCCTATCCATTTTTCCATTATCTTGCCCACAATTACCTTTTTGCCTTTACTATATTTTACTGTTGACAGAATGAACCTAGTTGCCTTGTCTAAGAAGTGTAAGAGAAAAACGTTTTTGTCTTCATCTCTCAAGTCCATTGCTACAATTTCATTAAAACCTTGCTAATGGGAGACTCACTAAAGTTTTAAAGTTTATTTATTAGTCACAAGTAAGGCTTACATTAACACTGCAATGAAGTTATTGTGAAATTCCCCTAGTTGCCACAGTGCGGTGCCTGTTCGGGTCAATGCACTGAACCAGCACGTCTTTCATAATGTGGGAGGAAACCGGAGCACCCGGAGGAAACCCATGCAGACATGGGGAGAACGTGCAAGCTCCACACAGACAGTGATCCAAACTGGGAATCGAACCTGGGTCCCTGACACTGTGAAGCAGCAGTGCTAACCACTGTGCTACCGTGCCGCCCTATGAACTGTGATGGTGTTCTGTATTTTTAAAAAACATATAATCGCATTCTTACTGATCTTTTCTATAAGTTTATTGTTTTCATCATCCATGACCTTTGCATCCTTTAATAGAATTTTTATTCCATAACAAGATGAATGGGCAAATTGCTGATGTAGTTTTAAAATAATTTGCCTTTTTTTTGTTTTAACTTCTACTCCCTGAAGTAACCAACGTTACTTTAACACAGTGGAGATACAACAATCCCAAATATGTAAACTGTAAACCTACAGATTTCCCCAAAAAGAACTGCCTTATCATGTTCCACATCTAATTATTTGCGTCCTTTTCATAGACGACTTACTCAAAAAGGGATATTTCACTGGATACTACATCCGTGTTGATAAAATGGTTTACACCAGCTATATTGTACAGAATCACCACTCTCTTTAATGATTTTAATGTATTACCATCCCCGAACCTGGAATAGGTAGAACCTCGATATTCCTTAACCTTACTTCAGTATTTACTGTTTAGAAAATTCAGGTAACACTTTAACTAATCCACTCCATGTTCCGCGGACGTATATCCACTGTCTGACAAGGCACAATTGAATGAGTCTGCAACTAGAACACCCATTTCTGGACTAAAGCTCCTGGTGACCAGCACAGTTCCTGCTGACTGATAGGTGTCATCGCCATCCTCTTCCAATCCTTCCTAGTCATGTATCATTTCAAAAACTTGGTTATTCCATTTTGGATAATTCATTGCATTATGATATTTTGAGTCATATCTGAATCCCTGTTTGCCAATCCTCTGGTATTGCTCGGGTGCATTCTCCTGCCATAGTTACCCAATCCTATCATCTGTGAGAGCTATCAAAAGGGTCTCTTTTCCCATTTCTTTTATTTGTTGTTCTTCTTTTGTATTGATGCTTGTACCCTATATCATAACAGTCTCAAAATGCAGTCAGCGTTGAATCCTCCATCTTTCATGTTACCACTGAATCTTGTATTGGTGCCATGAAAGTGTCTGGAAATGAACGGTTCCCCCACAATATTTTTTTAAAGCTTCAGACATCTGTTCCAAAAGCATATCATTTCTGAGAATCTAACACCAGTCAGGAGCCTATCCATGTTTGAGACTTTAGCACAACCCAACAATCTGATAGCAGTTGCTGAATTAGGAATCTCCAAATGCAATTTCAATAATTTGTTATATAACCTGTTAAATACCATGGCTGGAATTTTACCACCCCACCCGCCACGGGAATCGGAGCAGGCGAGGGATGGACCATAGGAAGGTCCATTGACCTCGGGCTGGATTTTATGGTTTCAGGATGAGCTAGGCCGTAAAATCTCACCCCACTATGTATTATTGATTAAGGTATAACCAATCATCCTTCAAAATGTATCAGTGTCTGGCCATGCCTCATATGCATTTAACATATATTCTTTCTTAGAAATGTTGTCCATCAATTGTAAGAGGTTGCCCAAACCTTCCTCAATGTCCAAATGATGAGCCTGTAGCTCCAAAAATACTTTGCACCTGATCCTGGTTCTGGTGGGAAGCAAAAGTGCTAACGACATACCTGGCTTTTTATCTGGTAAGGTCATAACTCATAGCCACTTATCCTCTTCATTCTCCCATTGGCAACAAGGTTGAGCTTCAAAGAACCATGGTGGAAAATCATATCTTGATACTTTACAATTGGTTTGAACCATTCTTCTCCAAAACAACTCCAGTTACACCTCTTGACTATATTATATCTGTAGAAGTGTGATTCTACTCTTGAGATCAGACGTGTGGAATTATCTTCTGAAAATGACTGTTGCCTGTAGACCTGAATTGTATCACAATTTCATGTCCACAGTTAACTTGTGTAAGCAAAGAGATATTGGTACAATGGAAATCAATTAATGGTGTGGGGAAGGGGCAGGGCTGGTCATGTTCCTTTTTTGTGAGCTTTATCCTAGTCAATTTACTTAACTTGAAAACACGGTTATACCAATGGAATGGCCCATTAATCAGAGGCCATTGATTGGTAACATCCTTGCAAGAGCACAATGTGGCTGTGCAGTGGTCTACTACCAAGGCAGATCACCTTCTTCCTTTTGTCTTCCTCCTTCTGAGTAGGTATTTAGCCTTTTCTGTGTCTCCCCAATGCTGTTGCTGAAATGGATAAACATCTCCTGTATATTAATTCCATGTACCACCGTACAAAACAAATCCAATCAGTTTTTGTGCTTGTTGGGCTGAAGGGAGGGATATGTGTCTGGCAATAACGTTCGGCAAAATATAACCAGATGCAGCATAAATCTTTGTCTGCTCTCATTTGCTAACATCCTCCAGTCCCAACTTTGAACTTCATTCATCTAGATTAACATCCGTCCCGTGGCCTGAGCTTGCTAATCAGTAATAAACGAGGGGACAGTTTTGTGCTGGAGACTCATTCCCACATAGATTGTGACCATCCAAACTTAACTCTTATGGGACCCTGACAACCAACAGATAGAGAAGACTGACTGTCTTGTAATTTAGGTCCCAGAGGTGAAAGATCAGTATCTAAACCACTGTGCCACCCAGTTCCTAATTCTGATCTTATTATTAACTAGCACCGAAACCGAGGTGAGCTGCAGGAAGCAGCTGGTGTTTTTATTAACCAGGCAAACTGTCACATGGGTGGGCATTGTAGATGCTATTCAATATTTCTATTGTTTCTTTGTCACCGTATCATAATATTACTTAACAATTTACAACCGCTTTCTTTGTTTTTCCTTTAAGTAAACGCTAAACAGAACACTCAATGCATACTCATGTATTTCCATACGAGAGACTTGCCATTGATTGTGAATTATCAAGCCTTTCACACTCGTGGAAACAACATCCTAGCTTTGAGAGGCATTGAGTGTCCTCTGTTTCATACTGTATGAAAATAACATTTGGATTGCGAGCGAGCATCCCGAAGGTATGGTTGTTTTTAAGCATTATGTGCAAGATTAAGAGTCATCTGGTCCTGAAGATGTGCCGTCTCCAGCAGCGGCAACCTCTGCAGGCTCACCTGGAGTGCTAGACCACATCACGATGCTTTGTAGGGAATCGGATAAATTAATTTCAAGTGACATTACGAAGAGTATATGGAAACTAAATAATTATTCACAGATGTTTTCCTTGAAATTTTTCAGCAGTTGTTCACCTTATTACTTTGTGCATTGATTTTTGTTTTTGTTTTGGCTGTATCAGACAGTGAAATGCAGTTTCTGTTCGGAGCATAAGACATTTGTGACGTGTCTCTGTAATATGTTAAGGCTTTAATTTTGAATTCTGGATATTATTTCTTGAACACACGATACAAAGCTCAGTATTGTGCCGCAAGCTGCAAAAGATTTGAGCGATTAATGCTACCCCTTGCCTTTTCAGTGCTTCTTGCCATGGGGCTTGGCTGTGCCACCGTTGTCACTGTGCCAGCAAATATCTGCAGTCAGTACCGTTGCCAACTGCGCATTATTAGAAATCTGTCGTCAGATATCCGCAGTCTTTACGACGGCTCACTGTGCTTTACTGGCTGGATCATGCGACTAAAATTTTAACTCTTTCATCGAAGCAAAACGACGTGGAGCAGGCTTAAAAACTGGGACAGCGAAGAATTCTGGCAGTCAGCTCCTTTCTCTTGTAAAGCGGCCAAACTTTAGTTTCAGCCCTTTCAATCCTGACATCTGAATTTATCACTTAAGATGTTTTAGTTAGCAGAATCGTGATTATTGAAAAAAAAGCTTTTAATCAAATTTCAAGAAATATGTACAATACTATCAAACTCCCTATTTTTTTCTGATTGATTGATTACAGTCGACTGATCACAGATTTTAATCAGCAAATTTAAATTGTTTAATTAACTTGTCATTGTGCCAATCACTATGTATCCTATGACAAAGAGTTTTCCAAACCATTGTTTTGGTCATTCCAATTTGCTGATTAATGAAGACAGCATTTATATCCAGGTTGACATATTTCCCCTTGCATTTTGTCGTTATTTTTCTGGGGAAATTCCCTCTCCTACCCTCCACATGCGTCCTGCAATCTCTTTGCATGATGTTTTGTTCGTCAAAGGTTGGAAGTGTTTTCAGGTATATGTCAGTACCGCAGTCGTGGTCCGTCACTTGGAGGCACGCACAAGATGGTTCTTAGCTTTAGCTTTCAACCTTTCTTATCTTTCTTTAGTTTCAGCCCTTTCGATCCTGATATCTGAATTTATCATTTAAGGTGAGGCATTGTGGTCTCATTATTTCAGCTTGTTCTTCCAAAATTTCCAAATGTTCATTCGGCATACTTTTCTGTTTCCCTGCATACAGTCTACTTTATCACATGGTAACCTTGCCCCCTCTCTCTAGCCCAGGAGCATTCCGACTGTTGCTTCATGGAATAAAGAAGGATGCAGCACAGGAGAACAGTCAGCCAGCCCACTGTATCTGTGCTGACTCTTTGCTGAGGTCAGCCAGTTTTAGTGCAGCCTGAGTGTTGAACTTGGAACTTTCTGGACCTGGGCGCTTAATTACACAAGGCAGTATATTTCTCTGTAAAGCAATTGGGGAACTATGTAAGTTAATTGAAATGTGTTGAAGTAAATGCTTCAGTTTTTGTGGGTCAAGCTTTTGACGGAGCTGATTTGTTTGCTTGGAGCTGGCTAGGTTTGACCTATGGTCTGGTCTAAATTTGAACATTGAGAGGGATTTCCAAGACGAATGGGTCCAAGTGCATGGTCAGGAGACCTAAAACATTTCCCAGGTCCTGGTAGCAAAATGGATTGAACAGGTAGCAGAAAATGAGCAGGAACAGAGGGTAAGGGTTATCAGAAACTCCCCAAACCGTTAGAACAACGGGAATAGGGTCTCATAGGGATCTGTATTCGGACCATTGATGTTCACCATATATATTAGAGGTGAAACTAAATCTGTTGGCGGAGTGAGTGAATAACCAAAATGAAGGACTGTAACAACAGTACGGGAATGTATAAGCAGGCTTACAGAGAAGCTGGATCAATTAAATTAAATGGAAAAATATATAAGGAAGCCACTTATTCCATGGCAAGTAAAACAAAACTAAATGGGGCAAAGGGATAAAGAGATTTTGGAATACTGGTGCATAAATCACAAAAAGTAACAGTACAAGATGATAAAACCCTAACAAGTGCAACAAAACTAAAGGGATTCATTTTTAAAGAAGTTGAAGGAGGTAATGTTAAATTTATGCAAAACCATATTAGTAATCTATACGAAGTGTACTTGCATGCAACATGGTACCAAATTAAAATCGATTGAGAGAGAAGGGAATCTTGGCGTTATTGTTCGTCAATCTCTAAGAGTGCATGACCACTCTCTAAGAGTGTCGAGAAGTAGTAGCCAAAGCAAACTGTTGCATCAAAAGAACTACAGTGTTCAATATATAAAGAACACATAATTTATCCTTGTACAGGATCTGGTGAGGCTACACTTGGAATACTGCACCCAGTGTTGGTCCTTTCAAATGATGGATACTATAGAAGTTTTGGGAAAAAAATCAAGGTGGGGGCATGTGGGCAAAATATAAAGCCATAGTTATTTGGAAAGTCTTGAAAGGCTGGCTTAATTCCACATAGAAATGAATAGACATCTGTGTGATTTGATAGAGATATAGTTGTTCAAAGTTGTTCAGGAATTTAATTGTGCCCCTTATGAGAGACTATTTTATCTAGATAGGCTGAGGAATACCAAAAAACATAAAAGCTTATGGAGGGATAATGTTTGGTGAATATAAAACTCTGCCTTCAACTCCTCAGCTATTGAAGCATACGTGTCAATGTACAACAAGATCTGGACAAAATTCAGGCTTGGGCTGATTAGTGGTAATTAATATTTGCAGCACACAAGTGCTAGGCAACGGCCATCTCCAACAAAAGCGAATCTAACTATCTCCCCATAGCTCTCTGTGCCATTACCATTTCTGAATTCCGCCGCCATCAAAATCCTGCCCAGGAACTTAATTGAACCAGCCATATAAGTACTGTGGCTATAAGGACAAGTCAGAGGTTGGGAATTCTGAGGTGAGTAACTCACCTCCTGACTCCCAAAGTCTGCCCAACATCCATAAGGCACAAGTCAGGAGTGTGATGGAATACTCTCTAATTGCTTCGATGAACAGTTCCAACAACACTCAAAAAGCTTGATACCATCTAGGACAAAGCAACTCACATGAGTAGTACTCCATCCACCACTTTAAACAATCATTCTCTCCTCCACCAAAATCAAATCACAACGGCAGCAATGCGTATTGTTTACAAGGTGCACTGCAGCAACTCACCAAGACTCCTTAGGAAGCATCTTCCAAACCCACAACCTTAACTACCTAGAAGGACAAGGGTAGCAGATGTATGGGAATACTACCATCTGGAAATACCCCCCCCCCCCCCCCCCCCGACTGTGTTGCTGTTTAGACACTATCATCCGGTCAAAATCCTGGAACTTCTTACTTAATGGCACTCTGGGTGTGCCTACATTAGATGGACAGCAGCAGTTCTAGAAGGTGACTACCCACCACCTTCCAAAATAGCAATTAGGATTGGAGGATAAATGCTGGCCGACAGTAATGCCTATGTCATGTGAAAGCGTTATAAAAAAGGGCTGGACCAATTCTTAATTGGGAAAAAGATTTTGCCTTCAAAGATAGGTAAAATAACAGCTGGTAGATGTAGGACCTATGGCTTTGATTGCCTAAGAGGACCAGATTTTCTCCCTCCCAAAGAAAAGCCGTGCTTTCTTTGCTTCTTCCAGGCTATAATGTGATTGGTGGACTGTTGGATTTGGATGGGCATGGGTGCGTAATCATGATACTTCAGGTATAATGTGAGTGTGCAGAGCACCCACTTTTACCTGCTGACGAATTTGTATTCCAGTAACCTCAGGTAAACACCACTTGGAGTGGCATTCGATTCTACTTCGTGCTACAAAAAGGATATTAAAAAGCATTTACAATGATGGAAGGACAATTCAGACCATGCAACTATCAGGAAAGATTGAGTAAACAGGGGTTTCGAAAGAGAGGTCTTCAAAATTGCAAAGGAATGTGATAGGCTGGATGTAGGGATAATGTTTCTACTTGTGGTTGAGTCCAGAACAAGGGGCATAATTATAAGGTTGTCACAATCAGATTAAATGAAGAATTTAGGACTAATGGGGGCGATTTTCCATTCTCGCTGTGCCTGGCGCAGATTGCGCAAACCCAGAAAATTGCGTTTGGGCCTAAAAACGGGTTTTGCGCCCAGCGCCAAACAGTTTGCAATTGTCCCAGTCCCTTGTCACTGGCGTAAACTAGATCACGCCCAGCAAGGATGCGAGTCAGATTCTCCCAGCTGCCAGGATCTTCTGACTCTCAGATGTGGCATGACATCAATGAGAATCACTACTGGGCTCCACTAGCAGAGACCAGGCATGCTGGCCATAACAAGGGTGCTCGGACGCTATTGAATTCCCAGGCAGTCAGGTACATGGTTGGGCAGTGCCCATCTGGCTGTTTGGCACTGCCAACAGGGTGGGGCCTGAGGGGAGTTGTGAACGGGTGAGCCTTTAAGTGGGTTTTCCAGTGCATTAAAATCAGGATGCCCCAATCAAAATAGTGCCCAATTGCTTTGCAGCCAGACTCACCGGCGTGATTAGGCCTCACCCTTCCCAGAACCAGCGCGCAATTCACCACTCTCCCCAGAAAATGTCTAAGTGTGGGACAATTGCGGTCTGGTCTGATGCGAATCACTGGGTTTCTCGCCATTATGACATTTAGGATGGGATTTTCTGGCCGCGCTCGCCCCAAAACCAGAAATTGACCAGAAAGGTCGGCGGACATTTGCATGGTCTGCCTGTTACAATTCCCATGGTGGGTGGGATGGAAAGTTCCGTCGTTTTTGGGAAAATTCCATCCAATGACTTTGCACAGAGATTTGCACAGATGTTGCTAGGTGTCGCACTGGGTGATTAAAGCAAGATAACACTGACATGTTTAAGAAGAGGCCTGATACACACATTAGGGAGAAGGAAAGAGGATGGAAAGAACCAAATAGAGTGGGGAAAAGATTTGCGTGGAGTACACGCATTGACATTAGAACAGTTGGGCTGATTGGACTATTTCTGTAAATTCAAAAAATTTGACGTAACTTTACCTGCACGGTAAATTATACTGCAAAATTAGTGCTAATTAATAGATCAGGTACTGTCATCATTAGTCAGTATGCACAGTTGTCTGTGTTGAGCTAAACAGGAACAAAGCACCATAACATTAACTTGTATTTGTCGATTGATTTGAGTCTATAATGTACAATGTAATATTGGCAGTGGAAGCAATTCATTCACAAATCTTAAACTGCTTTTTCTCCAATTTATTTCATAGCTTTGATATTAATATTATTTACATTATATTTGTATTTATATTTAATATCAATGTTAGAGATAAAAGGAGAAAAACATTTTGGAAGTTTGAAATAGAAATAAACAGTACAGCATTACAGCAGGTTACCGAGCATCTGATCAAGAATAGGCAGATTTTTTATGTAATGTGAATTTGGAAATATGTATGTGTGAATGTGTAAACAGATCACATCAAAGCCATAATCATTTTTTCTGCCTGTCTCATTTGAAATGAAAAGTCTGTGCAGGTGATTGAGATTTGTTGTTTACTAACTATCCAGGCCTATGCTGATAAGTGGCAGGTAACATCCGCACCATACAGGTGCTAGGTACTGACCACCTCCAACAAGAGAGGATCTAGCTAACGTAGCTTGACATTCAATGACATTATCATCTCCAAATCCTCCAGTACCAACATCCTGCGGGTTACCATTGACTGGAAACTGAACTGGACTAGCCATATAAATACTGTGGCCATCAGTGCACGTCAGAAGCTGGGAATCCTGCAGCGAGTAACTCACCTTCTGACTCCCCAAAGCCTGTCCACCATTTACACAGCACAAGTTAGAAGTGTGTTGGAATACTTCCCTCTTGCCTGGATGAGTGCAGCTCCAGCAACACTCAAGAAGCTCAGCACCATCCAGAATGAAGCAGCCTGCTTGATTGACATCCCTTTTATATTGAACCACATCTACAAACATCCATTCCCCCCACCACTGACAAACAGTAGCAGCTGTGTGTACCATTTATAAGATGCACTGCAGCAACTCACCAATGCTCCTTAGACAGCACCTTTCAAACCCACAACCACTACCATCTAGAGGGACAAGGGCAGCAGATACCTAGCAACACCACCACCTGGAGGTTCCCCTCCAAGCCACTCACCATCTTGACTTGGAAATATATTACTATTCCTTCATGGGCCTGTTCTGCGCTGTAATGTTCTATGTTCTATGTTCTATTGCCACTGTGTCAAAATCCTTGAATTCCTTCTCTAACAGCACTGTGGGTGTACCTACACCGCATGGTTCATGAGGCAGTTCACCATCACCTTCTCAAGGGCAATTAAGGATGAGCAATAAATGCCGCCTAGCCAGCGGAGCCCACATCCCTTAAATTATTTTTTAAAAAACTAGTCAAATATCTTACCTAAGTCTGTGATTGTAATTCATCCCATTTGTTTGTTCTGAGAAAGAATAGCATTTTTATTTTAAAGAACCTGTAAGGTAATTATCTCTGAATTGTTACCTGAGCCATGTACCAATTGGCAAAGAGATTAGAAAATTAAATGCATGTCTGAAAGAATGGTGGGGGAAGAAGAAGGTGCGTTGATTCATAGGGTATTGGCATCAGTACTCGGGGCAGAGTGGACTATTCCATTATGATGGGCTCCACTTGAACCAGGCTGGGATCAAGGTGCTGGCTAATCATATAGGCTGCAGACAGCCTTAACCTAATAATGAGGTGTAAGGGTGATGAGGGTTCGGGTGGTTTAGAAATTCAAAGAGAAGGTTCGAGCCATCCGAAGAACACAACAATGTGTGCAAAGACAAGCAGGGTGGGGCAGGAAGTTCAAAGTTGATCAAAAATTTACATGATCAAAGAAGGTCATTACAGGGGAATCGATAGGAAATGGGGAGTGGGCGGGGAAATGGAATTAAAGCCAAAGGTCAGCCTTGATGGGTTGTATGGTTTACTCCTACTCCTATTTCTTGTGTTTGTGCAGCATCACAGATTGTGCTGCCTATGAACACAGAAGGATGGAGCTTTTACAGGTTTATAAAAAGGAAGGGAATAGCCGAGGTAAATGTTGGTTCCTTAGAAGCAGAACCAGGAGAAATTATTATGGAGAATGAGGAAATGGCAGAGACATTGAACAAACATTTTATGTCTGTCTTCACAGTAGAACACAATTGTTCCTTCTGTAGGGGATAACCTAGGGGCTAAAAGACATGTCAAGCGTAAGGTAATTCATATCAGCAAAGAAAACGTACTGGAGTAACTTAAGGGACTAAATTAACTAAATTAAGGGAACAAAAAGGGTCTGAGTATATAAAAAGAAAAAAATTAGCAAGGACAAATGTAGGTCCCTTATAGCCCGAAATAGGAGTATTTATAATCGAGAACAAGGAAATGGCAGAGCAATTAGACAACTACTTTAGTTCTGTCTTCATGGCGGAAGACACGAATAACTTCCCAGAAATGTTATCACATCCTTTATAACAGGTTCCAGCATTTTCTGGAGCCAAGGGTCCAGAGAGAAAGAGGAATGGAAGGAAATTAGTATTAGTAAAATATATAGTGTTGGAGGAATTAATGGGACTGAAAACCAATAAGTCCCAAGAGCCTGATAATCTACATCCCAGGAGGTGGTCATGGAAATAATGGATGTGCTCGTTGTCTTCTATTTAAAAAAAGGAGTGAGGGAGAAAATCGGGAATTACAGACCAGTTTGAGTAACATCAGCAATAGGGAAAATGCTAGAACCTGTTATAAAGGATGTGGTAACAGGACATTTGGTAAATGTTAATGGGATTAGACAAAGTCAACATGGATTCATGAAAGGAAAATTATGTTTGACAAACCTCCTGGAGCTTTTTGAGGATGTAACCAGCAAAATAGATAAGGGTGAACCAGTGGATATGGCGTATTTGGATTTTCAGAAAGTTTTTGATGAAGGTTAGTGCACAAATTTAGAGTACATAGGATTATGGTAATATATTGGCACGGATTGAGAATTGGTTAGCAGACTGGAAACAGAGTAGAAACAAATAGGTCTTCAACGGAGTGGAAAGTGGTGACGAGTGGGGTCCCACAGGATCACTGCTTGGACTCCAGCTATTCACAGTATACATCAATGATTTGGATGGGGAAACCAATTGTGATATTTCCAAGTTTGTTGATGACACAAGCCTTGGTGGGAATTTGAGTGGTGAGGAGGATTTTACAAGGCTTCAAGATGATTTAGACAAGTTGAGTGAGTGGGCAAATACAGGCCAGATAACGGGGATAGATGTGAAGCTATCCACTTTGGAAAGAAAAACAGAATGGCAGGGTATTATTTAAATGGTGATAGATTGGGAAATGTTGATGTACAAAGGGTGTCCTCATTCACCAGTCATTGAAAGCAAGCATGCAGGTGCAGCAAGCCAAGGACATTTCCTGGCTCCTTTTTTGCCCTCCTAAGTCCATGTTTAAGTTCTTTCCTGCTATCTTTGTATTCCTCAAGAGCCTTATCTGTTTTCAATTTCCTGAAATTTACGTATGCCTCTTCCTTCTTTTTCACAATCTCCCTTGTCATCCAGGGTTCCCGAATCTTGCCATCTTTGTCCTTCACTTTTACAGGGACACACTTGTACTGAATTGTTAATAACTGATTTTTAAAAGACATCCACATTTCGGATGTGGATTTACCCTCAAACAGCCACCCCCAGTCTACACTCCCTAGCTCCTCCCTAATACTGTCGCAGTTATCCTTCCCCCAGTTTAGTACTTTGACTCTGGAACTACTTCTATCCTTTTCTACAAGTATCTTGAAACTTATAGAATTGTGATCACTGTTCCCAAAATGGTCCCCCACTGAGACATCAGTCAACTGTCCAGGCTTGTTTCCCAAAACCAGGTTGAAGATAGCCCCTTCCCGAGTTGGACTATCTAAATATTGCCTCAAGAAGCACTCTTGGACACACTGTACAAACTTTGCCTCGTCCAAGCCCCTGGCACTTAAGGAATCCCAGTCTATGTTTGGGAAGTTAAAATTGCCCATCACAACAACCCTGTTGTTTTTACATCTTCCCATAATCTGCTGACATATCAGTTCCTCCACTTCACGCTGGCTGTTGGGAGGTCTGTAGTACAACCCCAATGGTGTGATTGGACCGCTCCTGTTCCTGAGTTCTACCCATATGGCCTCACTGCATGATTCCACCAAGGTGTCCTCCCTCTTTCTAGCTGTGACATTCTCCTCCATCAATAAAGCAATACCCCCACCTCTTTTGTCACAATCTCTATCTTGTCTGAAGCATCTAAATCCTGAAATGCTAAACTGCCAGTCCTGGCTTTCTTTCATCCAAGTTTCCGTAATTGCCACAACATCATAGCTCCATGTAGTAATCCAAGCTTTAAATTCATCCGCCTTACCTGTCATACACCTTGCATTAAAGCAAGTGCATCTCAGACCATCTGTCCTGTCTTGTTTTGTACACTCTCCCTATGTTTTATTTCTCTTAGCCTTACTGGACCCATTCACTGAGTTCTTCATAGTCTCTGTACTCTGTACTGTGGCCCTTTTTGATTTTTGCCTTTGGTTTCACTGCCTTCCATTTTTCCCCTTACTGCCTTTTGTTTCTGTCCCCACTTTACTTCCCTCTGACTTCCTGCATTGATTCCCATCCCCCTGCCACATTAGTTTAAACCCTGCTCAACAGCACTAGCTGTTTGAAGTTGGCAGGGCTGTGACTAGTAGAGTGCCGCAAGGATCAATGCAGGGATTTCAGCTATTTACAATCTATATTGATGACTTTGATGAAGAGACAGAGAGTAATGTATCTTTATTGATGAATGAAAGCTGGGGGGAAGATACAAAGAGGCTGAAAAAAGATATAAACAAGTTAAGTGAGTGGGCAACAAGCTGCCTGATGGAGTATAATGTGGGGAAGTGTGAGGCCATAAGAATAGAAAAACAAAATATTTTAAAAAAGATGCGAAACTTGTTTCGAAGAACTAGAGTGTATTCATACAAGGAACACAAAGTTAATATGCAGGTAGAGCAGGCAATTAAGAATGCTAAGAGGCTGAGTAAAGTGGACCTATATTCTCTGACAATGGAAGAATGAGAGATGATTGCATTGAAACAAACAAGGTTCTGAAGGATCTGAAGTTTGACATGGTCAACACTGAGAGGCTGTTTCCCCTCGCTGGGTAAGCTGGAACATGGGAGCACAGTCTCAGGATAAGAGGCCAATCATTTAGGACTAACGAGGAGAAATTTATTCAATGAAAGCATTGTGATTCTTTGGAATTCTCTACCCCAGTGAGTTGTGGATGTTCTAACGTTGAATATATTTCGGGCTGAGTTAGATTTTTGGTCTCACAGGGAATGGAGAAATAAGGGGAGGGTGGGAAAGTGGAGTTGAAGTCCAAGATCAGTCATGAATTGAATGGCAGAGCATGCTTTAGAGGCAGTATGGCCTACTCTTCCTCTTTGTTCTTAGAAGCGTAATTACATGTAAAATAGAATGTGAATATGTGTCCCTTTAAGGCTGGTAACTATATTGCCCTGCATTCTTGAAATGGATATGTTCACTTGCAGGTCAGGTTGCAATTAAAACACCTGGGCATGATTGATGGGTCAATTAGCATGTGTGAGAAAATGGTAACTGATATGTTCTTGGGGAGAGTAAGCAGAAGAACACTCAATTTTAAGATTGTTTTGCAGATGTAAGAAAGAAAGCTGATTGCAAGTGACAGAAATTGTGAATAATCTAAATGTAAGAGTTTTTGTTTAAAAAATGTTAAACTTTTCCACATTTACAACAGTCTTGGAGCTTTTCAGTTGCTTTTAGTTGAGCATGGGGCAGTGCCAAGGGGGTGGGGCCTGGGGGGTGGGGCTGATCGGGCAGGGCCTATGGGGCGATTGGTGGGAGTGGGGGCGGGGGGGGGTTCCCCCTGCCACTCTGCAGTCGAGATTGGTGGGGGAAGTAGGGAGGCCAGTGATCGGGGTGGGGAGTGGGGTTTGGTTAAGCCGGGGCGGGGGGTGGTGGGGGAAGTGATCAGCCAGCTGAGGGGGTCAGCACTGCAGGAGGTGGGGGGGGTAACTGTCGGGGGGTGATCGGTGTGGCGGGTGCTGGAGATCAGGGCAGGCCGGGATGGGGGAACCGGGGCTGGGCCTGGAAATGGCCGGGGTGCCAGTGATTGGGCCGTGGGGGGCAGAGAGCTGGCATTGCGCAGTTTGCGGGACTGGCCAGTGCTCGTGCTGGCCAGCAACCGGGAGGCTGACAGTGCCAGGCCACTGTGCATGCGCCAATCTCGGCACTGACAGATCGGCGCATGCCAAGTATCCCGCTCAGAGTGCTGATTTCAGCCTCTCCAGCGTGGATAGGCCCCGCCCTCTGGAATTTAATGATATTCATGCTGGTGACTATCTGGGTTCATATCCACAGATCTCTAAAGGTTGCCACTCAAGTGGATAGAGCTGTGAAGAAGGCCTATAGTGTGTTAGCTTTTATTAACAGGGGGTTGGAGTTTAAGAGCCGTGGGGTTATGCTGCAACTGTACAGGACCTTGGTGAGACCACATTTGGA
The DNA here is from genome assembly GCF_964213995.1 of Mustelus asterias. NCBI lineage: Eukaryota > Metazoa > Chordata > Chondrichthyes > Carcharhiniformes > Triakidae > Mustelus > Mustelus asterias. Next base: position 143,571,236 of record NC_135801.1, on the reverse strand, counting down.
ATATTGTGTGCAGTTCTGGTCACCTCACTATAAGAAGGATGTGGAAGCGCTGGAAAGAGTGCAGAGGAGATTTACCAGGATGCTGCCTGGTTTGAAGGGTAGGTCTTATGAGGAAAGGTTGAGGGAGCTAGGGCTGTTCTCTCTGGAGCGGAGGAGGCTGAGGGGAGACTTAATAGAGGTTTATAAAATGATGAAGGGGATAGATAGAATGAACGTTCAAAGACTATTTCCTCGGGTGGATGGAGCTATTACAAGGGGGCATAACTATAGGGTTCATGGTGAGAGATACAGGAAGGATATCAGAGGTAGGTTCTTTACGCATAGAGTGGTTGGGGTGCGGAATGGACTGCCTGCAGTGATAGTGGAGTCAGACACTTTAGGAACATTTAAGCGGTTATTGGATAGGTACATGGAGCACACCAGGATGATAGGGAGTGGGATAGCTTGATCTTGGTTTCAGATAAAGCTCGGCACAACATCGTGGGCCGAAGGGCCTGTTCTGTGCTGTATTGTTCTATGTTTCTATGTGACCTCTGCAGTGCACAGAATGTGGGAGATTCAGGTCTGAATGACCACTGAAAAAACCAGCATGAATTACTCTAGGATAGAATAAAGTTGTCTACAATCAAGAGTGATTATGAAGCATTACATAAAAGTATTACAGGATGTGTTTGATGGGGCAAACTATTGTACACATAGATATAATATTACACGCAATGAGTGAGAAAAAGCTACAGAATTATAATTTCTGCTGTAAACGCAAACATTATGGAAGGTTGTTACAGTAATGTGAAATTTTTAAGAACATTACGAACGTAATTACTAATGTAGGCAGGCATCATGATCGTTGCAGGCTTGGGGGCCCGAAGGGCTTGTTCCTGTGCTGTACTTTTCTTTGTTCTTTGTAATAACAGAAATGCTGCAGAGACAAAGCCATCCCCCACAAATGCTGAAAATCCCCTGCAAGTTGCAGGAAATACACAGCAGGTTACTCAGTTCAAAAGAGAAATATTTGAGTGGGACCCTTTGACATTCTTATTTTTAGCATTTCCTACTATTGTAATGGAAAAGCTGTGGCTAGCTGTTCACGATGTTGTAAAACTTCTGAGATATTCGCTGTTGAATTTTTCTTTTGTCCTGCTCCATCCATGTCCATTCTATTTGCTACTGATACAAGACGGAACATGTGTTGTTGGCGGCTCCTTGTCATGTGTTAGAGTGGCACCGGCAGAACTGGCAGCAGTATTCTAGCTATTTGGCCACAGACTGTAAGTGTACAAATGGGATAAAATGTGTTTATTTTGTTTAAAACAAAAAATAAGATACAAAAAGCAGAACATGCCATGGGAAGAGAAAGAATCTTTTAGTCAAATGGATGCACACTGTGGTGAGTGACTCCCCAAAGCCTGTCCACTATATACAAGGCACAAGTCAGGAGCATCATGGAATACTCTCTTCTTGCCTGGATGAGCGTAGCTCCAACAACACGCAAGAAACTCGACACAATCCAGGGTGAAGCAGCTGCTTGATTGGCACCTTATCTATCACCTTAAAAATTAATTTATTCCACCACTGGTGCACTGTGTCTGCAGTGCACACCATCTATGCGATGTAGTGCAGAGGATCACTGAGCCTCCTTCAACAGTACCTTCCAAATCCACAACCTCTAACATCCAGAACATACAAGGAAAGCAGGAGCACGGGAACACCACCACCTTCAAGTTCCCCTCATAATAACATGCCATCTGACTTAGAAATATTCACCCATCCCTTTTATTCTAGTGGATCAAAATTAGACCTCCCTTTTTAACAGCAAGGTGGGAGGGACTACTTGCAGCACTGAAGTGGTTCAGCAGGATAGCTCACCATCTCCTCTCGTGAGCAATTAGGGATGACAATAAAGGCTATGTTCACTTGAGGTGCCCACATCCTGTGAATGAACGAAAGAAAAGCTCAGCCCCAATTCAAGTATATTACCCAAACATGGACACCACCCTCAACCATATACCCTCCTGAGATGAAGTACTGTACATACCACTCAGAAAAACACGAGAATAAAAATCCTGCTGCAAGTCAATTATATTTTGATGTAAACCCAAGAGACTGCTTCCTCATGAATTTAAATCTGCTGTATTTAAATTCTGAGCAAGCTCACAATATACAATAATTCATATAATTTTAAGTTAACCATAGTAAATGTTAACCGCCCCCCCCCCCTCCCCCCCATCCTCTTCTACTCTGCATGAACTGAAAACTCATTGGATGAAGTTTCACCTGAACAGCTCCTGTTGTGCTGTGTGAGGTTAGGAATGCAGTACTACAGTTACATTTGCTACTGCCTACAAGATGAATCAAATGTGTACAAAAAATGTTCTCTCAGTCACGTCTCATCAAAGTTAATCTTGCATGAAATTTGCCAGCAAACCTAGATGTATCCCCACCGCTGCTACAGTGCATGGAGTTGGAAGTGTGTAATTAGAGTTCAGTGGCAAGTAGACTGCACTGCCCTGGATAGCTTCAAGCCTCTTGAGTGTTCTTGCAGTTCTACTAATCCAGGCAAGTGGTGAATGTTCCATCAGATTGTTGAATTGAGCCTTGTCAATGATGGGAAGGCTTTGACGGGTCAGTTGCAGAAAAAACAGTTTCATTGTGTCCATGACATCTTTGTCAAACTCTCCTTAGCTCTCCCCAACTCTGACCTTCTATTCTGCTCCATCTTCTCCATCACCCCCATGACTATATAATCCATCACATTTCTACGCCTCTTCAGTTCTGAAGAAGAACCACCCAGACTCAAAATGTTAATTCTTGTTTCGCTCTCCACAGATGCTGCCAGAGCTGCTGAGATTATCCAGCATTTTCTGTTTTAATTCCTGTTACTATGTTATTGATATCGCTCCCTCAGTTCACCCTCTGCTTAATCGAACCCTCCCTCCCACCCCACACAGACACCCTCACCTCCCTAAGACTATGACTGAGATAAATTAGGCAATGACAGCATGTTGAAGGTCTGGAGGTCAAATGGTAATTGCCTGGCACTTAACTGACATGAGTATTTGGCAGTCCAAGTCTGGATGTTATCCCTGTCCAGCTGTAGGCTGGAATGCGTTGCCTCATTTTCTGAGAAGTTATGAATGGAGCTGAGTACTGTAGAATGATCAGTGATCAGACCACTGGGGGACATGATGGTATAGTGGTAATTTCGCTGGACTTGTAATCCAGAGGTCAAGGCTAATATTCTGGGGACAAGGATTCAATTCTCAACATAGTGGCTAGAATTGAAATTCAATTGATAATCTGAAATGGAACCTCAGTAATGATGACCATGAAATCATTATCAATTGTTGTAAAAATCCATCTGGTTCACTGATGTCCTTTAGGGAAGGAAATCTACTGTCCTTACCTGGTCTGGCCTACATGTGACTCCAGACCTACAACAATGTGGTTGACTCTTAACTGCCCTTTGAAATGGTGTGACAAGCCATTCAGTTTAAGGACAATTAGGGATTAGCAATAAATGTTGGCCCAGCCAACAATGCTCACATCCCCGAAATGAAAAAAGAATCAGAAGTGTTTCCTGAAATATCAGCCACTTCTTCTCCATTGACCTAGCCTAGTATCCCAGTTGACTACAGCTAGCTCAAAATGAATGAGTTGATATTACACATTGCCACGGCCAGGATATTCCACTCCCGTTCGAATCAGGCGATGGGAGCAGAAAATATTGAGTGCTGCAAAGCCGTGTTTTATGTTGGCATTAAAGCATGGCGTGATTGTCCCTTCACCCTGTCAGCTTCCTGACATTCAATGTCGGGGACATAATTATAATAAATTACCATATCACTATCAGCCCCCTATGCCACAACCCTCCCCCTTCAGAAAATTCATCCATGGCAGCTTGACTGGGGTGAATCATAACTTGTCTCTGAAGCATGCACCTGGCATGCAGACCTTTCAGGAGAGCTTGGATAAGTGCAGAGTTCGGGGAGCTGGTATTGCCTGATTATCCCCTGGCACTGCCTGGGTAGTGTCCAGGCAGTGAACCCGTGACTTCAAGTTTCTTTCTCCAAGTGCTGCACTATATAACAGAGAAAGCCGCCATTGCTGTTGTCAGCTTCAACACCGCTTTTCCCATTAGACATGGGCCTTTGCTGGTATCGGGGAAAATCCCGGCCCAAGTCTGATATAACCCATGCTGTGGTTTATTCCAGAATGTGCTGCTCCAAGAGACTATCTCAAAACATTTTATGAACTCCTCATCTAGGCCACTACTTCCAATCTGATTTTTTTCAGTTTATATATTACCTATGATCATTGCCCTCCCTTTATCACAACTACACAATATTTCTTCTTGTATACTTTGTCCTAATTATGGTTACTGTTAGGGGCCCGGTAGACCACTCATCACTTTTTTTAATTCATTTGGGGGACATGGGTGTTGCTGGCTGGCCAGCATTTATTGCCCATCCCCAGTTGCCCGAGGGCAGTTAAGAGTCAACCACATTGCTGTGGCTCTGGAGTCACATGTAGGCCAGACCAGGTAAGGGCGGCATTCGTGAACCAGATGGGTTTTTCCGACAATCGACAATGGTTTCATGATCATCAGTAGACACTTAATTCCAGATATTTTTTCATTGAATTCAAATTCCACCATCCGCCGTGGCGGGTTTCAAACCCGGGTCCCCAGAACATGAGCTGAGTTTCTGGATTAATAGTCTAGCAATAATACCAGTAGGCCATTATCTCCCCGCTGGTGACTTCTTTCCCCTACTATTTGTCATCTCCGCCCAAACCGATTCTACATCCTGATCTGAACCAAGGCCATCGCTAACTATTGCAATGATGCCATATTTGATTCATAGTATTACCTCTCCACCTTTACCTAGCCTCCAATTCTGCTTGAATGTCACATACCCTTCAATATTCAGGACCCAGTACTTGTCATCCTGCAGCCACTTTTCTGTAATGGCTATTAGATCATATTCATTTGCTTTGTATTGAATAGTACACTCATTCAGGTACAGAGCTTTTAGTTTTGTCTCTTTTTTTGCAACATATCTCAATTGTTGATGCATTCTAAATTTTTTCATCCTGTCCCTTCCTGCCATTCTCTGGCCCGAATTTCCCATATTACTGTTTTCCTCTCTCACCTTGTCTGTACTCTTTGATAAATCACATCTTTCCATATTTGTTCCCTTGCCTCCACTATTTAGTTTAAAATCCTCTCTACTTCCCTCGTTATGGGGTTCACAAGAACCTAGGTCCAGCACGGTGTAACCATCCCAATGCTACAGTACCACTTTCCCTAGTACAGGTGTTAGTGTCCCTCCCACAAACTGGAACCCACTTCTCCCACACCAGTTTCTGAGCCATATATTCAATTCCCTAACTGCGAGATTTATTCATCTGAATATCTTGGAAACGTCATTCAATTCATTCTTTTACCTGCTGAATTTAGCGATTACAACCTGAGTTTGTGTAATCACTCCTCATAACTTAACCTTTCCATGTATTATTCTAGTAAATCGACACTTCACTCCCACAAAAGCCAATATATATTTCTTAAGGTATGGTGCCCAGAGCTGATCACAGGATTCCAAGTGTGACTTAATCAGGGCTTTTATGTAACTGAAGCATGACTCTAGTCTTCTAATTTCATTAGCTTTTTAAATTATTTTCTGTACCTGTTATTGACATTTTCATTAATCCATGCACCTGGACCCCCAAGTTTCTTTGAAGCTCCACTGGTCCTATCTTTTCACTATTTAGAAAGTACTCTGTTTTACCCTTTTTAGGTTCAATGTGGATGACATCATATTTGCCTACATTGAAATCCATTTGCCCCTTCATTTCATCTGTCATTATATTTTTATAATCATATGCTTCCATCTATACTGCTTATTTTTATGTCATGATGTGAAAGGCGCAGCGCTCCGAAAGCTTGTGGCTTTTGCTACCAAATAAACCTGTTGGACTTTAACCTGGTGTTGTGAGACTTCTTACTGTATTTTTATGTCATCAGAAAATTTGGATATGTGGCTTTCTATCTCATCATTCAAGTCAACAACAGATATCATGAACACTTGAGTCTTCATCATAGATGCTTAGTGAATTACTACTAATCACATTTTTGCTATTGGGTACCTGTCTGTTATCTCTATTTTGTCTCCTTCCACTGCCAGTTTTTTAAGCATTTCGCTTATTTGCCTAATTCCATGAGATTCAGGTTTTGCTAACAGTCTCTTATCAGGACTTTATTAAATACCTTCTTCCAGATAAATACAATATCCACAGACATTCTCCTGTTCACGACTTTAGTTACCTTTTCAGAATATTCAGTCAGGTCTGTCAAACTACCCTTCACAAATCCATGTCGACTCTCTCTGATCAACTGAAGATTTTCAAGGTGCTCTGTCACCCCAGTCTTAATTATAGATCCTAGTAATTTCTCAACAACAGTGCCAGGCTAACTGATCTAAAATTTCCTGGTTTCCCACTCTCACATTTCTTATTTGGCAGAGTAACGTGGACAATTTTTGCAAGCTACAGCAAAGGTTCCAGAATTGAAAGAACTTTGGAATATCGTAGTTAGCCTTTTATCTTCACAGATGGTAAATGATTTTCTGAATGTTTTTAGCACTTTCCGTACTTAACAAATGTTTGCCTACCCCTGGGCTAATTGGTGGTTAGTGAAGTTTAATATGGACAATGTAAGTTGCCTCATTGGAGATAAAAACTCAAGATACATTTGCTATTCAAGTGGAGGATAGAGCGTGGAAAGAGGGAAGTTAAAGAATACCCAGTGGTGTTGGATGACCTGTTGCGTACCATGTCCGAACAAGGCAGCAGTAAACAAAGTAAGCAGGAATGCGGGTTATATTGTGAAATTAGTTGAGTTCAAATCCCTAGAAGTCATGCTGGGACTCTGGTTAGGTGGCAGCTGGAGAATTGCTTACAGTTCTAGTCACTGCAACATAAGGGAACCATTACGGCATAGAGCCAGTACAGAGGAGACCAATGGGGCAGATAGAAGGATGAGTTATGTGGAATAACTAGCTAAGCTAGGATATTAAATCTCAAAAAGAGCATCTTTGACAGGATTTTACAGATTTTGCTTAATGTTTGGGATAAACAAGGTAAATTGAGCGCTATTCGTTCAGGGTGGTAGGGACAGGAGGGATAAGTTCAAGGTTTTGAAGGACAAGTTTTGGACAGATGGCAGGAAGTACTTCATACAGAGGCTCATTAGCTGTTGCAATAGGATGCCAGGAATGGTAGTTGACGCCAGGACCCTGCACTCATTTAAGAAACGGCTAGATACTATAATGGGGAGATAGTAGGGTTGGTATTCTGAAAGAATAAAATCAAATGGACCAAGGGGCCTTTTTAAAAATCGCACCTGCAGTCAATAGCTTTGTACACCAAGTGCCTTCAAATGTCTATGGGTTGATTGCTGTGCTGCACGCATATAAATTACGTGTTTTAATCCAGCGTTCATCTCACTCTTACCAAAAACGACAGTCAATTGGTACAGGTAGAATGGCCTTTATTTTAGCCAATTTGCAGCCTCTGTTCATTTGATTTTGACACAGGATCACAAAAGGTATAGCTGAAAATAGAGCCACGTAGTATAATGCAAAGGAGTACGCTTTATATACAAGTTAACACTGCAATCTGGCAACAACATGGATGCTTTTGTACGAGACCATTGAGTCGGTTGCACTTTCAGTGGCTATAAACACATTATCCCAAATGTGAGTTGTGTGAAAATGGTAGCGAGGCAGTTCTGTGACTGAGATAAGATGACTTTAATGGGGATTCTGCTAAAAAAAACCCTCTCTTTACAACCCACTGGCTTCAGTGACTCTTTGGTACCTTTTAGGTTTTGCCTTTGCTTGAGTGCTGGAAGGTTGCCCATTGATGTCATGGAAACACTTGAATCACTAAGAATGATTCATGTCTCTGCTTTCCTCCTATCCTCCCCCACACATGCAAGAATAGTTTTTTCTGATTAACCCTTGCAGCATTTGGAATCCGTGTTCATCCCAAGCACGTTTGGCATTGAGATTTATGTTCCCTTTACGCTGTTTATGTTTCTGAGCAGTGTACTTCCATCTGTTTGATGTGGAGCGGGGGTCAGAGATAGAAAGCAGTTTGTACGGTTACCACCAACACGGCTTTGTGGTGAAGGCAGAGCTGGTCCTTTAAGCAACCTCCTTTCTCATTCCCCCCCCACCACCACCACTGCTGCATCCCTCCACCCTCCTGCAATGATTACTCTGAGTAGTCCGCTCTTACACAGTGCTCAATCCAGCTGCTTATTTCAGAATTGGTGAAGCTTGCTGCTTGAAGCCAGTTGAGTCTGCATGTTGATGGAAAATGCATTTCAAACTCATCCATTTGAGAGGATTCCATGCCTCCTGGCTAGTGCGAATTGTGACCATCAGTGATTTTTACCATCGGCTACTTATCAATGGTGCAAACGCCAAAAGGATTTTTTGAATTTAAAAAAGAAAACAGTAAAAAAAACAAGTGATAACTTGAATAAAATTGGGAAAGATAGAAAGCACAGCCATCAAGTCCTTACTAAACAAACTTGTACCAAAGAGGTTTCAGTTCCTGTTTATTCAGTAGGGTAAAAGTATAAATAATATGTAACATAGGGAGGGATTTATTTCTTAAAAATGCAATAGCTAATGCTTTTTAAATCTTAAACACAGTTTTACTGCAGTAACTATTCTTGTATTTATGCCATTATTTTATGCCATTCTAATATACACTGGACATACGATGTCTCAGTAAGCGGCGGAGGTTTATTTTTCTGTTTGTTAAATATACTGTTAACCTCCTGCAAGTATCCCATTGTTTTTAGCTCACAACTGAAACATGCACAAGACTTAACGAAGAAGATGGCGTTGCCTAAGTTTAATAAAAGATAAATCTGTTTTCAGATTCTTGAAGTCTATTAACAGTCTATTCAAACTGTTGGCAACTACTTTATAAAAATGTTCAGCTGATTTGATCTCTTGTTTTGGCCATTCTTATAATAGGACATAGAAACCTCATGGCCTAGCTTGAGATTCACCATTCTATTAGGGCTTCAAAAATCATGAATTTATCTTTGTCTTCCCAATACTGACTTTCTTATAGTACATTTTCTGGTTTTGAAAATGACAAATAAATGGATTTTCTCTTTACCATCAGAACTAATAACTTGAACAGATTATAATAAAATGGTTGTGACTGTTGATGTAAAATTCCAGACACGGGACCTTAACTGAAATAAGGTTAAAATATTTTTAGCATCATTCAAGACTATCTTATTTATCTATTATAAGATAGAGTAAATATTCTATTAATGTTCTGTTCTTGCATTCAATTCATTCAATTAAAATCCATTCCAATTTTGTAAAATCTATTTATCCGATATTTATGTACTTTTAGGTGTCAAACTTTATTGTTTAATGTAAATTCATGTGACACATGATGGAGAGGGTGGGGAATACAAAGAAACAAAAGCAACCATTTGGTGTGTATTCATGTCGAGCAACACATGATACCAAAGCCACAATGTCACAGCAACTTAGCCCTCTATGAACTCATCCATCAGCTGGAATTTGTAGTCTTAATAGGGACTCATTACCAACCTTTAGCAGTAGAATGATTACACTGGAAGAGGAATCCAGCCTCTGTGGCCTACAATATCCCTTCCATTGAAGTGAATGGGTGAACAATTGTGGCTGGCGTGTACAAAAGGGTAACTACTATCTCATTCTGTTTTACACCGTGTGATGCAAACCGCTTGCCCTCTAATTTAGCATGTACCGCACTTGAAGAGGTTCTGTAGTGATAGTGCAAAAGCCTTGTGTACGTACGCACACATTTCTTGTCTATCACATTTCCGATGTCTGTGGCAATGCAGACACCAGATATTGTGCTGTGCGAACTTGGTGCTACACTCAAAAAATTAAGGCAGCAAAGTCTATAACTGCTATTAACTTATGAATCAACTCACCCCAGTGTTTACTTAACATAAATTACAGTTTAGTTTCGCTTTGTTTCCATGTCTATTCTGCTCTGAAAAGATGGTTGTGGGCTTTCTTGAATAGGTGCAATTGTTATGGTGAAGATGCTCCCATACCACGTTCAGTAGGGAATTCCAAACTGTCAAGCCCTTGGTGAAGGAAGAGCGAAATATAGTTAAGTTAAGATGGCGTGTGATGAGAATATTCTGATAGCATTTCTGGCTAGTCCTTCATGGTGATAGAAGTTGCAGAACAAAGAACAAAGAACAATACAGCACAGGAACAGGCCCTTCGGCCCTCCAAGCCCGCGCCGCTCCCCGGTCCAGGATTGAATCCTGAATCCAGGATCCCCGCCCAATTTTCCAGCCTATCTACATACCAATATCCTATCCACCGAGCTGTCCCTCACAGCTACGATGCTTTGTTCATTACAACCTATTAACTCACCCCCACCCCCCCATTCCAGACCATGTGATCTCCAGGGAGAGGCGAAAACCCAGAGTGAAAAAACCCCAGGGCCAATATGGGGAAAAAAAAATCTGGGAAATTCCTCTCCGACCCCCTGAGGCGATCGAAACGAGTCCAGGAGATCACAATGGCCCTGATCGGAAAATGCTTCCCAACCCTAGTCATTTCCACTTCCACGAACACCATATGAATTCCCTGCCCCCGAGACAGGTTCCCAACTATCCGCAGTCTCGCTCTGTACTGGCACCAGCAAGATGATCATAGATTGGTGAGAGTCGTAGCAGGGAGGGCAAGGAGGTACAGTTGCATTAATCTTGGTGAGTTGTTGCAGTGAACCCTGTATGTTGCACTTCTGGCAGTCATAGTACGATGTGGAGATGCCGGCGTTGGACTGGGGTAAACACAGTAAGAGTTTTAACAACACCAGGTTAAATTCCAACAGGTTTATTTGGTAGCAAATGCCATTAGCTTTCGGAGTGCTGCTCCTTCGTCAGATGGAACTAATATCCACTCCATCTGACGAAGGAGCAGCGCTCCGAAAGCTAATGGCATTTGCTACCAAATAAACCTGTTGGACTTTAACCTGGTGTTGTTAAAACTTTTACTGAGTCATAGTATGGCCATGATGGAGAGATGGTTCATAAATTGATTGATTGTTGAAACAAATGGTTCGATTTTGTAGCATTAAAGAGACACATGTTTACACTTTAGCAGTAGAGTAATGCATTATGGTTTGCATGTTGTAATGTTCTTGATTTCATAAACATCATATCCTCATTGTGAACAGTGCCACATAGGAAATTCCATAGAAGAACTTTCATCAGAGTTTATGTGATGGAAGGAGGCTACTTGGGCCATTGCATCTGTGCCAGCTCTTTTGCTAGAGCAATCCAAATCTAATCTCGATAGCCTATTCTATCCCCATAGCCATATATCTTCCACTGCTTCAATTAATTATCCACTTCTCCCTTAAAAGAAGTCACAATCTCTGCCTCAACTACTCCCTGTGTCAAAGCATTCCATGTTTTAACAACACTCTGTGCAAAGAAATTACTCCTGATCTTTCTCGTCACTCACTTAGTGACAATTTTAAATTAATGACTTCTTGGCCAACCAGAGGAAATATTCTATTAATATTCTATTCTCACAGTAAAATACACCGCACTTTTATATACCTCTATTAAATCACTGTTCCAGTGGAAATAATCTCAGCCCATCAAGTCATCTCTCGTAACTTTAGTTTTCCATCCTTATATAATCTTAATGAATCTTTGACTTTCATGCTATTTTTATAATGGGTTGCCAAATCGCATACAGTTCTCTTACTGCAATTTTACCATTGGCTTGTAAAAATCTGCTATTTCTTGATTTGTTTTGATTTGATTTATTATTGTCACATGTTTTGGGATAGAGTGAAAAATATTGTTTCTTGCACGCTATATAGATAAAACATACTGATCATAGAGTACGTAGGAGAGAAAGAAAGGAGAGGGTGCAAAATGTAGTCTTACAGTCTCGGCTGGGGTGTAGAGAAAGATCAGCTTAATATATGGGAGGTCCACTCAAAGGTCTGATGGCAACAGGGAAGAAGCTGTTCTTGAGTCGGTTGGTGTGTGTTCTCAGACTTATGTATCTTCTTCCTGATGGAGGAAGGTGGAAGGGAGTATGTCTGTGTGGGGGGGGGGGTGTCCTTGATTATGCTGGCTGCTTTTCCGACGCAGCAGGAAGTGTAGACGGAATCAATGGATGGGAGGCTGGTTTGCGTGATGGACTAGGTTACATGCATGATCCTTTGTAATTTGTTGCAGTCTTGGTCAGAACAGGAGCCCTGCCAAGCTGTGATACATCTGGAAAGGATGCTTTCTATGATGCATCTGTAAAAATTGGTGAGAGTCGTAGCGGACCTGCCATATTTCCTCAACCTCCTGAGAAAGTAGAGGCGTTGGTGGGCTTTCTTAACTATAGTGTTAACGACAATTCTGTTGGTCTTCTTTATGATTTAATCTATTGGTGTTCTCACTTTTAAGCTATTTTGCAGTTGGATTGTAGGTTTTAGGTACCCCTTTCACCATTTAATGTCTTTCATTGGATTATATAATTGTGTGATGCACCTATGCTAATAAAGTAGTGTATTGTCCATTTTACTATTAGACTTCCCCAATGGGATTGGAGTACAGGAAAAAAGAAGTCTTGGTACAGTTGTACAGGATTTTGGTGACACCACACCTGGAACGCTGTACACTATGTACAATTTGAGTCTCCAAACATATGGAAGGATATACTTCCAATGGAGGCTATACTTTGGAGCAATACTTAACACAGATTTTCGGTCTCTCAGGGGATGGAGGGATACGGGGAGAGGGCAGGAATGTGAAGTTGAAGTCCAAGATACGCCATAATCATATCAAAGCTCTCTTTCATCCACATTACCATGTCCTGCTTTAAAAAGTCTAAAGAAACAAAGGCAACTCTAAATGTAAACTGAAACCCGACTAACCAGAGTTAGAACGTCTGTAGTCTCTTATCTCAAACTTCTGTTAGAAGACAACTTGATTTTCTCATCTTGTTGGTACACAGTTTCATATTCGCAGTTAACATTATATGACACAACACCCCTCCTTTTAAAACATTATATAACAGCCCTTAGGGGATCTACTCATAGCATAAATTGTTCCTAAAAATTTCAGAACAAAAGGAAGCCACTTTGCTTCATGAGTTGTGCTAGTGGTAGCTCCACCTTGGAACTATCTGCTCCAATACCATTTCCCAACATAGGTGGCAGAAGAAAGCAATTTAGTTCAATTTTGTGGACCAAGTAATGCTTTGAACTTTGTTGACACAGGTTGTGAACACAGGAAAATCACTTGGTTGTAGGGAACCATCTCATACTTGACTTTTTCTGCCCATTATTATCTTGTTTTTAGTGAAAGATCTGAAGATATCAACAATGCTACAAATGCGATTTGGTAACATTTATCATGTTATTACAAGGCTTTATTTTGGGGGGGCAGCTGGGGGTGGGGCAGAGTGGCGCTGGAGATGTGTGACACATTTGCACAGGAAGTCGGAAGAAAGGAGTGTTTTTGATTTGATTTGATTTATTTGATTTGATTTATTATTGTCACATGTATTAGCATACAGTGAAAAGTATTGTTTCTTGCATGCCATACAGACAAAACATACCGTTCATAGAGAAGGAAATGAGAGAGTGCAGAATGTAGTGTTACAGTCATAGCTAGGGTGCAGAGAAAGATCTACTGAATGCAAGGTGTAAGTCCATTCAAAAGTCTGACAGCAGCAGGGAAGAAGCTGTTCTTGAGTCGGTTGGTACATGACCTTAGACTTTTGCATCTTTTTCCCGACAGAAGAAGGTGGAAGAGAGAATGTCTGGGGTGCCTGGGGTCCTTAATTATACTGGCTGCTTTGCCGAGGCAGCGGTAAGTGTAGACAGAGTCAATGGCTGGCAGGCTGGTTTGCGTGATGGATCGGGCTACATTCATAACGTTTTGTAGTTCCTTGCGGTCTTGGGCAGAGCAGGAGCCATAAAAAGCTGAGATACAACCAGAAAGAATGCTTTCTATGGTGCATCTGTAAAAGTTGGTGAGAGTCGTAGCTGACATGCCAGATTGTTTGGAGGGAGTTGTAAGGTTGGAGGCATTTACTGAAGTTTTAAGTTTATTTATTAGTCACAAGTAAGGCTTACATTAACACTGCAATGAAGTTACTGTTATACTCCCCTAGTTGCCACACTCTGGCATCGGTTCAGGTCAATGCACCTAACCAGCACATCTTTTAGGCTGTGGGAGGAAACCAGAGAACCCAGAGGAAACCCATGCAGACACGGGGAGAACATACAAACTCCACATAGACAGTGACCCAAGCAGGGAATGGAGCCTGCGACCCTCTGAGGCAGCACTACTAATCACTGTGCTACCGTGCCACCCAGTTGTGAAGGGATCCAAACATGACGATGTCAATCGTAAATTGAAGGCATGAGAATACTGATCACCAGTGTAGGCGAGCTGTAAGATCTAGCATTCAGGAGTCAAAGATTACCCAAAATAAGCAAACGCGTATTAATAAATGATTTTAAGATTGTTTATTAAGTTTATTAGGGAGTAATATTTTCGATATGATACAAAATACCTTTGGCCTGGGGGAAGCAGAGCAATGCTGATCTCCAAGGGTGACCATGGCAGTCTCCTCGAACAGTTTACTTGTCCTCACTTGGACAAACGGATGGATAAAGCTGATGGTTTCTTCTGATTTCTTCACTTTCCTTGAGCTAGCCAAAGTGTTAGGCTGTTGCCAGCATTGGTCCACCTTGAGAAGCTCTCTTCCACACAAAGTGATTTTTCCCTCTTGAGAACCCTTTTGTGTAACTTGATTCCAGGAGGATGATGCTAATTTTTTATTCAGCTGCCCATTGGCAAGGGACGGATGTACAGGATAACCCCTCATATTTTCATCAGAAGCTCACAAGGTCACCTTGTGACCTATTGACTGCTGGGACGTCCGATTTAATCTTCTTAACATTTAAACATTTAGTTTACAGATGTCTTTATGAGGTCACCACTCCTCCAAACAGGGTTAGCAATATCTTGTTTCAATGCTTGCGCTAGAGGCCAGGAAAGCAGCCTGCACCGTTGATGTTTCGCAGCTCGGGAAGCTTCTAAAGTTTTAAAGTTAATTTTATTAGTGTCACAAGTAGGCTTACATTAACACTGCAATGACGTTACTGTGAAAATCCCCTAGCCGCCGCACTCAGGCGCCTGTTTTGGTACACTGAGGGAGAATTTAGCATGGCCAATGCACCTAACCAGCACGTCTTTCGGACTGTGGGAGGAAACTGGAGCACCCGGAGGAAACCCGCACAGACATGGGGAGAACGTGCAGACTCCACACAGGCAGTGACCCAAGCCAGGGGGGCGCTGTGAGGCAGCAGTGCTAACCACTGTGTCACCGTGCCGCCGATAGGGAGCTTTCTTTATAAGAGAGAGATATTTATTTCTATAATGTTCAATAAAGTTCTTAGCATTCTATGAAGTTATTACACAGTGATTTCTTACATATCAACAACAGGGATGATTGGTGAGCTGAACCTGATACAGACTAGGATATTGACAGCAGAAGATATGATAGCTCTTTGGGAAGAGCTGAAGTTTATTGAGGGTGAAGGATTAAGAGACTGGCTGGAGGGTACTTGAATAGCTGAAACTGGAAATGAAGACAGCATGGATGAGGGTTTCAGCAGCTGATTGGCTGAGGCAGCAGCAAAGGAAGGCGATGTTACAAGAGGGGGTTTCAATAGACTTTGTTTTGAGGTTTTGGGTTCGAAGCTCAGCTTAGGTTTAGATTCAAGATAATTATTTCTGGCAGTTTGCTTCAGATGGAAACAGTGACGAGGGAAAGCGATAGAATCATTGGGCAAGGAAATGGCGTTTTGGGACGGGGGAGGGGGGGGGAGTGGGGGAAGGTGCAGAATGGAGGAGAGCTTTGATATTCCCGAAGTTTATTGTGAGAGAGGTGATGGAGAGGCAGAGCTGGGTGACACAGTGTTCATGCTGAAGCTGACTCCAGATCAACAGATGATTTTTCTAAGGGGAGCTTACAGATGAAAAAGAGGAGTGGGGGGTGGGGGTCGTGGCAAGCTCAGGCCCTCCTCTCAAGCTCCTCTTGATTTTACTTTATTTTATTTATTATTGTCACATGTATTAACATACAGTGAAAAGTATTGTTTCTTGCACTATACAGACAATGCATACCGTTCATAGAGAAGGAAACGAGAGAGTGCAGAATGTAGTGTTACAGCTATATCTAGGGTGTAGAGAAAGATCAACTTAATGTAAGGTAGGTCCATTCAAAAGTCTGACAGCAGCAGGGAAGAAGCTGTTCTTGAGTCGGTTGGTACGTGACCTCAGCCTTTTGTATCTTTTTCCCGATGGAAGAAAGTGGAAGAGAGAATGTCCGGGGTACGTGGGGTTGTTAATTATGCTGGCTGCTTTGCCGAGGCAGTGGGAAGTGTAGATCGAGTCAATGGATGGGAGGCTGGTTTGCATGATGGATTGGGCTATATTCATGACCTTTTGTAGTTTTTTGCGGCAG
The DNA here is from genome assembly GCF_964213995.1 of Mustelus asterias. Lineage (NCBI taxonomy): Eukaryota > Metazoa > Chordata > Chondrichthyes > Carcharhiniformes > Triakidae > Mustelus > Mustelus asterias. The sequence goes on along the minus strand of NC_135801.1, from coordinate 143,554,638 downwards.
AGCAGGAGCCATACCAAGCTGTGATACAACCAGAAAGAATGCTTTCTATAGTGCATCTGTAAAAGTTGGTGAGAGTCGTAGCGAACATGCCAAATTTCCTTAGTCTTCTGAGAAAGTAGAGGCATTGGTGGGCTTTCTTAACCAAAGTGTTTGCATGGGGGGAACCAGGACAGGTTGTTGATTATCTGGACACCTAAAAACTTGAAGCTCTCGACCCTTTCTACTTAGTCCCTCATGGTGTAGACAGGGGCATGTCCTGCTCTATGCTTCCTGAAGTGTCCCCTACTTGACCTTGGTCTTCACAATTCAGCACATAAAGGATCAATCATATTGCTACATTTCTTTGGGTCTCATCTACTGATGACATCTAGTGTGTCGTAAGCATTACCTCCGGGGTACATGTTAGCTCTTACTTCTATTAGTTTTCCTAATACTTTTTCTCTCATTTTTGTGATGGTCTTAAAACACCTAAACCCAAAAGAAAAGAACCTGATGCATCTTTCTTGATAGTCGTAATCTCTGAATTTTGCTACCACCCTTATAGATCTGATTTGCACTTTCTCCAGTATTTCTATATCCTTTTCATAATGTAGAAATTTGAACTCTGCATGTTACTCTTAAGTGTAATCTGACCAGAGTTCTGTACAAGTTTAGCAAAACTTTGCTACTTTTGACTTGTACCCGCAGAAATAAATCCCATGTTTTCTTAGCATTGTTGATTGCTTTGCTGACCTGTGATGCTATTTTTAATGAATTATACACCTCTATCCCTAGATGCCTTTGTGCTCATAACCACATTTGTTTGCTCATTTTCCAGGATGTGTCACCTCACATTTATCTATGTTAAAGTTGATTTGCCATTTAACTGTTCATGCAGTTTGCAAGTTGTTCGATGGCTTCTTGTACGATGTTGCAATCTTACTCAGTGTTCGTGATAACTCCATGGACCACATTGGAAAGCCCTGATGAAAACAAGCACAGCAAATCAGTCATTGGGCAACTCTCATGTTCAGCAGAAATTAGCATGTCCTCTCATCTCAATTGCCAGTTTTGGCACTTAAAGAACTCTTTGGAACCTCTGGATTCTGTGGGAGAGAGAAGGATACTGATTCCTCCTCGACATCATGAGAATAAGCACTGATGATCCACTCTATGTACACCATCTGCTCGATGACTAAAACTGAAGATGGGTATTTTTCTTTTGAGGTCGTTTTTAGGAGGGAGGCTTGGCACATTGTTTGAAAATAGTTACTCTACCGCGACTGGACTCTTTTCCGTAGTACATATACATCTCTGAAAATTATACCTTCAGTCGTTAGTTAGGTTAGTCGCTGTGATATACGTTATAAAGAACCTCCTTCTAGGTTGAGAAAAGCAACAACTGTGTTTGGCAAGCTGCAGTCAGCAACTGAATGTGTATTCTATTTCAGGTGGGAATCGTTCTTCAGCTGAAATGAAGTGTTCCACACCAGATATATCGCTGATTTTTATCTACCAGATGTGGACAGACCTGTTGCACATTTTTTTGTTTCTCATTTGAGATTGCCATTGTTTGCAGTTTGCCTTTTGATCTTGCTTATTTTAACTCTCTCGCAAATCTTGGTTGTTGTTCTTCCTGGAACTCAGTGAGCCACGATACACTTCTGTGAATGTCACCACACAGCACTGCTACAAACTGTCATTAATGTTCTCCTCACAGCACTCAATCTCCTCCACAGCAGCATTGTAACGGTAGGGGTGACGGATTCAATTTTTCACTTTAGAATAGCTGTTAAAATACTTAATGTAAAATAATGGATGTGGTGCAGGGAGTTACAAGGTCATAATTCAATCTTTTAAGGTTCTCCTGACTTTCAGAAATTACATAATTATGTTCTTGCAGTTTGGTAGTCTAAAGGTTCAGTTTTGAATTGAAGCTCTCATAAAGTCACAGAGTGGCTACAGCACAATTGGAGACATTTTACTAAATTCACTTACGGGATGTGGGCGTCGCTGGCTAGGCTAGTATTTATTTCCCACCTCTGGTTGCCCTTGAAATTATGGTGGTGAGCTGCCTTCTTGAACGGCTGCCATCCCTGAGGTGTAGGTACACCCCAGTGCTGCTAGGGAGGATGTTCCAGGATTTTGACCCAATGACAGTGAAGGAAAGGCAATATATTTCCAAGTCAGGATGGGTGAGTGACTTGGAGGGGAATTTCTAGGTGTTGGTGTTCCCGATATCTGCTGCTCTTGTCCTTGTAGATGATAGCAGTTGTGGGTTTGGGAGGTGCTATCTAAGAAGCCTTGGTCATTTCCTTCAGTGCACTTTGTAGATGGTACACACTGTTGCCACTGTTCATTGGTGGTGGATGGATTGAATGTTTGTGGAAGGAGTAGCAATCAAGTGGGCTGCGTTGTCCTAGATGGTGTCCAGCTTCTTGAGTGTTGTTGGAGCTGCACTCAAGTGGATAGTATTCCTGATTCCTGCCTTGTAAATTGTGGACAGGCTTTGGAGAGTCAGAAAGTGAGTTACTTGCCTCAGGGTTCTTAGCCTCTGACCTGCTCATGGCTAGTCCAGTTGCATTTCTGGTCAATGGTAACCCCCAGGATGTTGAGAGTGGAGGATTCAGCGATGGTAATACCATTGACTAGCAAGGGGAAATGGTTAGATTCTGTTTTTTGGAGATGGTCATGCCTGACACTTATGTAGTGCAAATATTACTTGTCAGCCCAAGCCTGGATATTGTCCAGGTCTTACTGCCTTTGGGCATGAACTGCTTCAGTATCTGCGGCGTTGCGGGTGGTGCCCATCATGACTGTGTCCACTCTCTGCAAGAGCAATTAATTTAGTGTCATAAGAGACCATCAGATGTAGAAGCAGAAGTCGGCCATTTGGCCCATCAAGTCTGATCTGCCATTCAATGAGATCATGACTGGCCTGATATAATTTTCAACTCCACTTTGTTGACTTGTCCCCATAACCCTTAATTCTGTTACTGATTCAAAATCTGTCTATTTCAGCCTTGAACATACTTAATGATTCAACCTCTACAGTCCTCTGCGGTAAAGAATTCCATTCACTACCCTCAGAGAAGAAATTCCTCCTCATCTCTGTCTCAAATGGGCAACTCCTTACTCTGATATTATGCCCTCTGGAGCTAGATTCTCCCACAAAGGGAAACAGCTTCTTTGCATCTACCATGTAAAGCCCCCTGGGAATCCTATATGTCTCAGTAAGGTTGCCTCTCATTCTTCCAGACTCCAATGGGTACAGGCCCAACCTACTCAACCTGTCCTCGTGAGAAAATTCCTCCATTCTTAGGGTTAACCTAGTACGAAGTCTCACAACACCAGGTTAAAGTCCAAAAGTCTAGGAACACAGTGGTATATTCACCTTACCTGATGAAGGAGCAGCGCTCTGAAAGTTCATAATTCCAAATAAACCTGTCAGACTTTAACCTGTTGTGGGACATCTTACTGTGCCCACCCCAGTCCAACGCCGGCATCTCCACATTTAGGATTAACCTAGTTGGACTGCCTCCACCGCCAGTACATCTATCCTCAGAGAAGGGGACCCAAATTGTTCAGACTATTCCAGGTGTTAGTCCCTTGTTCTTTTGTTCATAGCCCTGCAATTGTTTTCCATTTCAGATAATCCAATTTTCTTTTGAAAATCATGATTACATCTGCCTCCACCTCACTCTCAGGCCAGTGCACTGCAGCTCCTAACCACTTGCTGCAATAAAACATTTTTCCACATGTTGCCATTGCTTCTTTTGCCAGTGACCCAAATCAATACCCTCTGGTTCTTCTCCATTTCACCAAAGGAAACAATTTCTCTCTATCTACTCTGTCTCCTGACCCCTCATGACTTTGAACCCCTCTGTCAAATTTCCTCTGACTTCTCTTTTCCAGTGAGAACAACTCCAGCTTCTCCATCTACCTACTCCTGCTCCATTGTGCTGTATGTTGTGCGTGAATCTTTACATAACTTCAGTTCTCTAGCTACCAATTCCACCCTCTCCACGGCAGCTGTGTGAGGTTGGCCCAGGCCAATTTGGTTCCGTGTTTGACCCAGAGATGATCTTCTGACCATTATTCGCAGCATCTCCAACACTACCTACTTTCACTTCCATAACATTACCTGACTCTGCCCCTCGCTCATCTGCTACTAATCCTTATTAGTGCATTTTTAAGCTCTAGATGTGACCAATCCAACTCATTTCTGGCCACCTTCTTGTATTGTGTCCTTGATAAAAATGCAGTCATTCAAAGCACTGCTGCCTGTCCGAGCTTTCATCAAATTCCATTTGCTTATAAACCTTGTGCTAGCTGACCTACATTGGCTTCTATGTAAACAATGTCTTGACTTTTAAATTCTAATCCTTATTTTTAGTTCACTCTATGACCTCCCCTCTCCCTATCTCTGTAATCTCCTCCAGCCCCTTAACCTCCAAGGTATCTGCTCCTCTAATTCTGGCCTCTTTGAGTGTTCTCGATTTTAATTGTTTTTTTACTGGCCATTGCAGGCCATGTCTTCAGCTGCCTAGGCCTTAAGCTCTGCCATTCCCTTTCTGTCGCCACCTCTCTTCCTTTTAAGAGTCTCTTTGACCACGCTTTTTATTATCTGCCCTAGTATATCCTTGTTTGTCAAATTATTGTTTTATAATGGTCCTTTGAAGCACCTCGGGACATTTTGTTATGTTAATGGTGCTATATAAGTCTGCTGTTGTGCATGTTTTCCCTGGCAGTTTTATGTCCCATATCTCATTGATTTTTGCTGTTATACTGCTGTGTCTGTTAGTTTGAAATTTAGTGCAATATTTAAACCTAATTTTGGACTTCAATGTTTACTCTGTTGCACTCCTCCTAAGGGTAAGCAAGCCCGTTCAGGGGAAGTATTAGTCAAGTGTGCAAGTAACGACAAGTGCGTGAAAAAGAGATTTCCATGGGGTCCTTTTCATAATTTATGGACCTATTTCATTGAGTGTTTTATGGCGCTGCCCTCTCACCAATGACCAATTGATAGTTATGTCTTCCTCTTTTCACTCATTTGAAAGTTTTATTCCACTCTGCAGATCCTGCCCTAACCAGGGCAGGCAGGCATACCTGTATATTAAGACTGTTTTACCCGGAAGAAAGAAAGTCTTTTCATCTGCCCTCTTTTCATTTCATTTGATTCGATTTATTATTATCACATGTATTGGGATACAGTGAAAGGTGTTGTTTCTTGCACGCTTTACAGACAAAGCATACTCTTCATAGAGTACATAGGGGAGAAGGAAAGGAGAGGGTGCAGAATATAGTGTTACAGTCATGTAGAGAAAGATCAACTTAATGTGAGGGAGGTCCATATGAGGTAAATCTGATGGCAGCAGGGAAGACGCTCTGGACTTGAAACGTCAGCTCTTTTCTCTCCTTACAGATGCTGCCAGACCTGCTGAAATTTTCCAGCATTTTCTCTTTTGGTTGGAAGAAGCTGTTCTTCCGTCAGTTGACATGTGATCTCAGATTTTTGTATCTTTTTACCAACGGAAGAAGGTGGAAGAGAGTATGTCTGGGATTAGTGGGGTCCTTGATTATGCTGGCTGCTTTCCCGAGGCAGCAGGAAGTATAGACAGAGTCAATGGATGGGAGGCTGGTTTGCGTGATGAACTGGGCTTCGTTCACAACCCTTTGCCTGACTGAAGATTGGACGCAATGTGGATATCTGCATTTATCCCCATGATTCAGTATAACCACTGCACTGTATGTCAGCTTACCGTGCACCTCAAAACAGACTTGACTTAGGGCGGGATTTTGCAATCTCACTCGACCCAAAACCGTAAAATCCCGCCCGAGGTTAACAAACTTTCTGTGGTCCGCCTCCCACCTGCTCTGACTCCCGTGGTGGGCGAGACAGTAAAATTCCGGTCTTGAAGATTTCGAGGTGAATCAGTAAGCAATTGCTCTGTCTAGTGTGAAGCTGATTTGATTTGATTTGATTTATTATTGTCACATGTATTAGCATACAGTGAAAAGTATTGTCTTACAGACAAAGCATACCATTCATAGAGAAAGAAATGAGAGAGTGCAGAATGTAGTGAATGCGCTCTTCGTAACAGCTTTAATCCTCTTTCTGATACTCAATCTCAGTTTGAGCAGCAGTAAGGGCGCTACAACAGGTCTCGTCACCCCAGTGCCAAGGGAAATAGCAGTCAGGGCTTTTGCTCCTGGCTGCTATCTGGTGGCTCCTGGAAGATGCATTTGCATGGATGTTACGCTAGGACATAATTAATAAAGTTGTGATACAACTCTGACCTGCCAAATAGCCTGCAGATTAGTAATGGAGTGGTTGTAGCTGTGTCCTGGGAAACCTGCTGTGTTATGATCCTCACTGCTGACATCAGAGAAGCATTTCCTCTTCCATCAGATGTTATCTCCCAGGCCATTATCCACAGTGCAAATGGGCGTTTTTAAATATGATTTCGCTTTACTTTAACTTCCCTTTTGTTTGAAGGATTGAGCAAGTATTTTACGTTTAAGACATTTCCTGCCAGACAAACAAAACCTTTCTTTTTAATGCATCACGCACTACTTCAAGCAGCTGAAGGCCACACGCTGAATCACCCCTCAGACAGAGGACTGTCCATATATAGATACGGTCCAGTGCCCTTCTGCAGTAGCCCAGATTAGTGAGCATTAGGATCAGAACCATAAACATCAGAGAAATATTAAGGGAGAGATTTATGATCAAAAGAGTTGATGTAGCAAGTTTATTTTTAAAGAGTGCCACATTAAAATAGATTACCCTTTTAAACAAGATCACAAACAGCCCAGTATTAGTGATGAGCCTACTGATTGTAAGTTGAAATGCTGGTTCTGACAACCATTTCTGTTATCCTGCAGGTAATCTGATAGAAATATCTTTGTTTTGCAGGCAAAGCAGAGAGAGCATCATTCCCATTTGGGAGGGACTCAAACATGCAAGGTTGTCAGGTCAGTTGCATGTCTTCTTCCTTAGTGCAAGAAGCATTTACGTTATTGTCTCATCGTGTTTGTCCTTGTCATTTGTGCTCAAAGTAAATGAGGAATCTGTAAATTTCAAAACGAATAGGGTTGTATGACAATGACTTGTCTCCCACCACCACCATCTCCTCTTCCCCCTGCATCCCCCTTCCCTTCCTCACCCCAGGCTGGTCCACCTTTGAACAAGATGCATTATTATGCTGTTGGCCATCACATTTCTCCTCTAGGGCATTGTTACACGGCAGGTACTGGCTTGGGACTGGACTGGTGAGAAAGTGGCTCAGTGAGAATACAGAGTCTCCAGGAGTGGCTGCGGTAAGCCCAGCTGGTTTTAACAGTCCAGTTGACAGGCTGCTGGCAGGCTTTTGGCGTCGATGGCAGTCATGATGTGGAGATGCAGGCATTGGACTGGGGTAAACACAGTAAGAGTTTTAACAACACCAGGTTGAAGTCCAACAGGTTTATTTGGTAGCAAATACCATTAGCTTTCGGAGCGCTGCTCCTTCATCAGATGGAGTGGTATCTGACGAAGGAGCAGCGCTCTGAAAGCTAATGGCATTTGCTACCAAATAAACCTGTTGGACTTTAACCTGGTGTTGTTAAAACTCTTACTGGGCTTTTGGCTGAAGCAGAAATCACCGGGAAGTAGCAGAAAGTGGACGGTCTGGAGGCCAGCCACCAAGTCCAAAGTGGGAGGGGGAAGGACAGGCAGGACATTGATTCACAAATAGGAGGCCGGGGGGGGACTTTTTTTATTTATTCGTGGGACATGGCTGTCACTGGCTGGCCAGCATTCATTGCCCATACCTAGTTGCCCTTCTTCAGAGGGCAGTTGAGAGTCAGCCACATTGCTGGAGCCATGTGTATACCAGACCAGGTAAGCACGGTAGATTTCCTTCCCTAAAGAACACTAGTGAAACAGATGGGTTTTTCTGACAATTGACAATGGTCATCCTAATTCCAGATGATTTTTATGGAATTCAAATTACACCATCTGCCGTGGTGGGATTCAAATCTGGGTCCCAAGAGCATTAGCTGAGTTTCAGGATTAATGGTCTAGTGATAATACCACCAGTCCATCGCCTCCCCGCCTGGGCAAGGGAGGCGTAGACTTTCCCTGTGGGGCCTGGGGAAACATCCTCTGATCAGGTTTGAATAGTGTGGGCTGATATCCTGCTTACTTGCGAGCAGAGACTGTATTGATGTAATAGGAGACTCGTTTTCATAAATATTTGAGGCTTCCATCTCAGCTGGGGAGAATCTAGTATCCCTATAAGTTCAGGCATTTTAAAATTGCAGCTGAGTGGTAACAATGTGGGATCCAGCCCATTTTAACTCCCACCACCTCTTCCCCACCTACAGCTTAGTTTCCACTGTGCAAAAATTAAAACTACTACCACAAACTTAGTTCAGGTGATATAAAGCCAGCAAATGCAAGTTAAACTTCATTCATCACCATACAATGCAACGTAAAGCAACCTCAAAGTAAATTTGCTGGATTCAAGGTATTTGACCACTGGGCAAATTGGGAAACAACCCACGAATACAAATATATAGATTTAAAATGATTTGCAAAAGAAACAAGTTTGATGTGAGAAACACTTTTTAACATGAGTGGTTCGGGTCAGGAATGCATGCCGTGGAAGTGTGGTGGAGGCAGGTTCAGTTGAGGGATTCAAGAGGGCATTAGATGATTATTTGAATATAAAATATAGGCAAGGCTATGGGGAAAAAGCAGGAGAATGGCCCTAAGTTATGATGCTCATTTGGAGAATCAGTGCAAACACAATGGGCCAAATGGCGTCCTACTACGCTATAACAATTCTGTGATTCTGTGATATAAAGGACCCGTTAAAGTGCCAGCATGTTGGTGATGTGACACTTATGTAATCGAGGCCATGTCCTTAAAAATTACCAATATGCATGCATGAAAACAAACATGGGTACTCCATTCACCAATATTGCTTTGCCAATGAACACCAAACTGACCATACAGTTGTTTCTGCATTAATTCTTAAAAAGATCAAAGACAAAGTTAAGAAAGTTTACAGTTGGCCCATCTTGCAGCAGGTATGAAGACCAAACAATCTGAGAATACCCATTCGAGGTATAGTTGCTTAAATTTGAGTTTGGCTAATTTCACAGCCCCTTTGTGCGGTAAAATGAACCCAGTCTTAGGACATTGTTGACTCTTCATTTTCTGTCCGAGTGAAAGAGGAGATAATTGAGACACTGGATGGGCTAAAAATGGATAAAGTGGAGGTATAAAGGCTGGCACCAATTAAAAGTTGGTAAGTCACCAAGACCGGATGGGAGGCACTCAAGGACACTGAGGGAAGTAAGGATGGAAATTGCAAATGCACTGACTATTCTCCTTCGATACATGAGTCATGCCAGAAGACTGAGGAGGAATTTCATCTCTCAGATGCTCATCAAGTTTTCTACCACAGAGAACAAGTGGAAACTGAGTCATCGAATATATTCAAGGCCATGATAGACAGATTTTTGAACTTTAGGTGAGTCGAGTGTTATGGGCAACTGGTACAAAAGTGGGGTTGAAGCCAGGATTAAATCAGCCCTGATCTTATTGAATGGTGGAGCAGGTTCAAGGGGCTGAATCATCAACTTTGTCCCTATTTCTTATGTTGTTATCAGTGAAGAATTACCCATGTTCAAAAAATGGGTGTAATGGTCAACATTGCAACTATAGGCCAGTCAGTTTAACTTGGGTGTTAGGAAAGATGATAATGCAGGACAAAATTAATAGTTACTCAAACAAATGGATGGATTAAGAAGGCAGGCTGGTCAAATGGGAAGAAATTGGCAGATTCAGAAAGAATGTTCCTGATGGTGGAGAAGTCCAGAGCTCAGGGCTATAGTTCGAGGATAAGGGGCAAATCTTTTCAGATTGAGGTGAGGAGAAATTTCTTCACTCAGAGAGTGGTGAATGTGTGGAATTCACTACCACAGAAAGTAATTGAGGCCAAAATGTTGTCTGATTTCAAGAAGAAATTAGATATAGTTCTAGGTGCTAAAGGGATTAAGGGCTATGGGAGGAAGGTGGGATCAGGATATTGAATTTGATGATCAGCCATGATCAAAATGAATGGTGGAGCTGGCTTGAAGGGCTGAATGGCCTACTCCTGGTTCTGGTCTCTATGTTTCTATTAATCCAATGGCAGAGAAGTGTGGTACGTTTTGGTAGGAAGAATGAGGAGATGCAATATAAAATAAAAGGAGCCCAAAAGGGGTGAGGCTGAAGGGGGGTATTTGTGCACAAATCATTTGAAGGTGGCAGTGGTTGGGAAAGTGGTTAAAAAGGTGTACAGAATCCAGTAGAGACATTGTGGGTAAAATCAAGGAAGCTATAATCAATCTTTATCAACTCTGGTTTGTTCAGCCTCTTGGAATATTGTGTCCAATTCTGGGCACTGCACTTTAGGAAGAATGTGAAGGCTTGAAGAAAGCTTTACAACAATGGTGTCCAGGACTGGAGCAGCTGGGGAAATACTCCTTAGAGAAGAGAAGGTCGTGAGGAATTTGAGAAAAGTATAAAATCACGAGGGATTCAGACTGATAGGGAGAAACAGATAGGGCAAGACCACAAGAGGGCCGAATTGGCTACTTCTGTGTTTCACCATTCTGTAATTGTTACTTAGCTGATTCTAAACCTGGTGAGCACTCTGTAACTTGACTTGTACTGTTTACTCCTGTATGTTTGAAATTTGAGTGTGGAAGATTCAAAACAGAAACCGCACAGCCCTAGTCAGAACTCAGTAAACTAGCAAAAATCTATTTCAAATGGTGATCTTATCAGAGCTTATTTATATCTTACTAAATGCATGATGCTTTCCGTGACGCGAACTGATTTATATTCTAAACTTGGCATTTTCAGGGTCTGGTGACTTTAATTTCTGGATATGAATCTTGACTGATCCTATTGATTTTGTCAAACATTACGCCTTTTATTTGGAACATGGGCAAGGTGTGCATGGGTAGGATAGTTAAATATTAATCTTTAGAGAAAAATGTTTTTCCATGCACTATTTAGATTTTCAGTAACTTGTGTCTAAAATAAATGGTCAATTTAACAAGTCAGCTGTACATACTTAGCTATAATTCAGAGACCAAGGGTCCTATTTTAACTCTGAATATGTGAGTAGGGGTTTTGAGTAAGTTAAGATTGGGTCCTAAAACTTGGAGCTTCCAAAAAGGGGTGAAACAATGGGGTCTCTCAGGTAAGGGTATCTAGATGTTCAGTTGAGGTTCGGTTATGAGTTATTTGTGATGGTGTTCCTGAGACCTAAATTAAGAAAACAGCCACTAAGTCTTCATACCTGTCTGGGTCACAGAGAAGCCTAACTTTGAACCATAATGGATATTATATTTAACTTAATAAAGGTAAAGAACAGTCAACATGTAAAATTGATTTATGGATGGAAATTGGAGGTCCAATGCTCTCAATCATAGAAATTGCAGCACATAAAGGGCCATTTTGCCCATTGCCTGCGTTAATCCTTCAACTGGGGTTAATTCTCGAATCACATTCTTCAGCCCTTTTCCCCCAAATCCCTTAACATTTTTCCTTTCCAGGTACCTATCCAAGTTCATTTCTGCACCTCTACCTGTTCTTTTTTTCCCCAATGAGCATTTCACATTCCTTTTATCAGTGCAGCTAACAGTTAGGAGACAACCAGATGCCTTGATGAACTGTAGTTTCTTAGTATTGATGGAATAATATTGATGATCTTCAATCTTGTTACAAATTGGAGGGAGATTTTCCCATTTTCAGCTGGTGGGATGGGCAGCAGGAGCAGAAAATCCCACCGGAGGGCAAAATATGATTTATAGCGGTGGAATTTCCAATGACGTAACAGGAATCTCGGTATTCAACAATGCATTAGCATCTAATAATCAGGCCCAAGGACCTGATAATCTCCCTCATACATTACATCATCCATTTCACTGACTTGAATTGCACCTGGCGAGCAGAAGCAGCAAGAGGAGTTTAGATGAGTGCATTGCCCAGCAGGGTATTGCCACTGTGGGAAAGGAAGGGGAGGGGGCTTTCTCCTTTTTTTTAATATCGCGGTATCCATCCTTTAAATGCTGGCTCAGTCAGAGCCTGCCCCACCAGCATGTCGTCGTGGGACCCGACCCTTCCTTTTTTTCAGCTATGAGTCTAACAATAGGGTGGAGAAAGCTGCCAATGGGGCTGGAGCCCTTAATGCTGTTTTTCCCACCCGCTGTGCTGCTCTGCCTAAAAATGGAAAAATTCTGCCCTAGATCTTATGGCTTTGGATTAGATTAAGGAATAGACTAAGGCAACATAGGTTTTAGATGATGGGATGGAAAGTGGGAAAGACAATTTGAGAAATAATGATGGAGAGAGGGGAAACCATACTAAACAAAGAGAGGAATAAATAAAGAAGATGATTCAAAGCTGAGACCTAATAGTTCCAGCATGGGTTTAGAGAAGAATTTAATCCTTTGTGATGATTAGTGAAGGTAAGTAAGGTACACATTTTTGGATGAAAAGGGATGAATCAAGTCTCAGGTAATTAAGAAATATCTTTTGTTTTACATTTGAAGGGATAAGTAGATGTGATTCTGATCCATACACCCTCAGCGAATATAAAATTCAACCCAGACATTAATTTTCAAAAAGTAGTTCCCTAAAGATAAAACAAGTGCATGGAAAAGCTATAGTTTCAGCAGGTATTTTAAGTCATCTTTGACATTAATTTAATTTGGTGTTGAAATTGTGGGTTTAAATCTTAATATAATTTATGGGAATAACAATAGATGAAGTGCTTGAAGTTTCCTTTAGCACCAGGCCAACATGGCAGCACTAAAATAAGAAGAATTGCATAAGAAATTGGGAGCAGATTTGGCAAATTCACCAAACAATGAAGGCCATATAAAAAGATAATAACAGGCAAAAGTATTTTGAAGTGCCCTTATATATGCTAAATCGAGGTGAAGGGTCAAGGGGCGAAGTTAGAATAGCTTGTGTTAATGTTTTATTTTCAGGTTTGCGCCTTGTGTTCCTCATCAACTCCTAGTGCGATTTCTACTGTTTCATTATTGGTACTTCCAGTAAGACTTTTTTGTTGTTGAAATAATAGGTCCTGAGGCTTCTGTCTATTAAAGCGGCCTTTCCTAACATTTTGTTGTGACATTTTTATATACTTTTGTGCACTCCACAGCTGGATTAACAACATGTTTGCCCTTTATACCAGTTAAGTGGCTCATTAGCTGCTTAAGAAGTGTGAAAGGGCCATTATTTTGGGTGAGCTGTGATTGGCCAGTTTCCTTCCTGTCGTTCCTGTTTAACAGATTTGCGATGCACAAAAGAAGCTCTATCAAAATCCTGCCGGCCATTTTGGTTCAAAACTGTTTTAAAATGAGAGGAACATTTAACGTGTAGTTTGACGAAAGGAGAGGAAATATTAGCCACATGAGGTAAAATCTACTCTAGTGAGAGTAAATGGACAGGATAGTTAAAATCATGCAGAGGATCAGCATTTTCAGTGGGGAGACATTTAGTTGTTATCCGGAGAATGTGAGTAAAAGGACACAGATTTATAAATAAGAAAACAATTGACAACAAAATGCAATTTCCAGTTTATTTGACGAACAGGTCAGATTGACTGTCAGTTAACATTGTGAAGATGGGTTTAATAACAACAACAGCTTATATTTAAATAGTACCCCGAACATCATAAAAAGTATGACACCGAATCACATAAGGAGATATTAGGTCAGGGGAGGTGGTGATGAAGTGGTATTCTCACTGGATTACTAGAATACAGAACCACGGTAATGCTCTGGTTCGAACCCTATTATGTCAGATGATGAAATTTGAATTCAGCAAAAATTTGGAATTATGAGTCTAATGATGACAATGAAACCAATGCCAAGTGTCGTAAAAAGCCATCTATCTGGTTCATTAATGTCCTTTAGGGAAGGAAATCTGCCATCTTTACCTGGTCTGGCCTATATTTGACTCCGGCCGCATGTGGTTCATGTTTAAAATGGCCTAGCGAGCCATTCAGTTCAAGGCAAGTAAGGATGGACAACAAATTCTGGCTCAACCAGCGATGCCCACATAGAATCATAGAATCCCAACAGTGCAGGGGGAGGCCATTCAGCCTGCCTTGACCCTCTGACAGAACATCCCCCAGGCCCTATCTCCATAATGCCATGTATTTACTCTGCTAACTCCCCTAACCCATACAAAGGGGCAATTTAGCATGGCCAATCAACCTAACTGGCACATCTTTGGCTTGTGGGAGGAAACCGGAGCACCCGGAGGAAACCCACGCAGACACACGGAGAACGTGCAAACTCCACACAGTCACCCAAGGCTGGAATCAAACTCGGCTCCCTGGCACTGTGAGACAGCAGGGCTAACCACTGTACCACTGTGCTGCCCATGATAGCCCCTGAACAAATAAACAAAATAAGTCAAAAAAAGTAGGTTTTAAGAAGTCTTGAAGGAGGAAAAGGAGGTGGGAGGCTTTGGGAAGATATTTCAGAGCTCTGACGCAACTGAAAGTGCAGCCTCCAATGGAGAAGCAACTAAAATCAGGGATCCTCAAGAGGCCAAAATGATATAAGTGCAGATATCGCAGAGGGTTATGGGGCAGGTGGAGATTATAGAGACAGAGAACAGTTTGGAACCAAGGATGAGAATTTTAAAATCAAGATGTTACTGACCAGGATCCAGTGTAGGACTGTGACTCTGGGAATGATAGGTGACTGGGACTTGTGAGTTAAGACAGGATTTGGGTATATTCCGTAAAAATATTGAAAATTTTAGGTTTAGTGCTGTGTTATAAGGAGATGGGGCTGCCTGCAAAGCTAGCACATCATGACTAAGTGAGCTAAATGGTCCTCTTTCCAGTCTCCACATTGAATCTGAAAGTTTTAGTAAATGCCTGAGCTTTTCTGGTAGCCTGGGAGCATGGAAGCATTCCAAAATGAACTAGGCCCAACCTGTAGACCTAACAAGTAGCAAGGAAGAGGTAATGCAATATTATTCTGTTGAAAGACAGTAAAGGTCAAGTATTTAAATGTGAGTTCGTAAAAGCTGTGCATAACATGATTTTTTTTCTCTGCTAAAATCAAAATTATTTTTGGCTCTGACTGAACTAAAGCATGCTAACAATCATACTGAACAGGCGTTGAATCTCCAGTAATTCTGGCCTATTGATTGAGGTGGCTGCTAAGGAATGGAAACTGTTGAACATATATGCCCTTCTTCAATATATATGGGAGGTGGAATATATGGCTGACCATGTGTGAATTGATATGAGTTTTGTTTTGACAACGTTCAAGGACAGACCCAAATTTTTTGTAAGCAGAATTGACGAGATGTGCATACCTGGTGCAGATTTGCCAATGACACTGTTGTCATCCACAAACGTTGGACCATATAGTCTATACTAGTCAATTTAGTTTTGGCACAGAGGCAACTGCGATAGAGTTTTCCGTCTAACCGGTATTTAATACTGACACCAGAGGGCATTTGATCTTTGATGTGAAGAGTAGCCATTGTCGGGTGAATTGCAAATAGTCTGGGCGCTGTCACACAGCCTTGATTGACTTTGGTCCAGATTTTGATAATGCCTGTCCCTTTTATGACATTTGCAGTTATATCATCATAAAGCAATAGACATTCCTGAGGCATATTAGCATATTCTTGAACTGATGGACATTGGTAGTTTGAAATATTATACAGTAATCATTTCATTTAGTTTATCTATTGTTTGCAAGAGAGTGGCATACACATCGTTGAAAGAATCAGCTTTAAAAGAGGTGAAGGTTCTCTTAAGAAAAATTCTTGTGTAGGCTGAAGGGATGGGGATTAGTGAGAGAGCTTTATAAATTCTGTCATTTGTAAAAATAGCTTCTGCCTGTATATTAAACGTTTCTATCTGAAATCAGGTGATGGTTTCTTCACTGAAAAATAATACTAGTTTCATATCAGTTAACCATTACGTTTTCTCAGAAATTGGATTAGAATGTTGGGATTTACCATTTGCTTTAATTGAATCTTTAGAGAACAATACAGTTCGTGCATGCATGAAGTAAGACCTGGGTAACACCCAGGCTTGGGCTTATAAGTGGCAAGTAACATTCACATCTCACAAATGCCAATCAAGTGACCATCTCCAAAACAAAATCAAACTATCGCCCCATGACATTCGTCACCAAACACCTCCCTCAACAATAACATGATAGGGGTCGCCATTAATCTGAAACTTAACGGGACAGATTATGTAAATACAGTAGCTACGAGAACAAGGAAAAAGGGACACAGATTAAATGTTTTGGGCACGAGATGCAGGGGGAATGTGAGGAAGAAATTTTACACAGCAAATGTTAGAAACATAGAAACATAGAAAACTACAGCACAAAACAGGCCCTTCGGCCCCACAAGTTGTGCCGAGCATATCCCTACCTTTTAGGCCTACCTATAACCCTCCATCCTATTAAGTCCTATGTACTCATCCAGGAGTCTCTTAAAAGACCCTATTGAGTTTGCCTCCACCACCACTGACAGCAGCCGATTCCACTTGCCCACCACCCTCTGTGTGAAAAACTTCCCCCTAACATTTCCCCTGTACCTACCCCCCAGCACCTTAAACCTGTGTCCTCTCGTAGCAGCCATTTCCACCCTGGGAAAAAGCCTCTGAGAGTCCACCCGATCTATGCCTCGCAACATCTCATATACCTCTATTAGGTCTCCTCTCATCCTACGTCTCTCTAAGGAGAAAAGACCAAGCTCCCTCAGCCTATCCTCATGAGGCATGCCACTCAATCCAGGCAACATCCTTGTAAATCTCCTCTGCACTCTTTCAATCTTTTCCACATGTTATTGACCTGTAACTCGCTGTCCATCAGGATGTTGGAATCAAAGATGTTCAATGACTTCAAAAGGAAATCAGATAGGCACTTGGCAGAACTTTGGCGATAGAATGACAGAATGGGACTCACTTGATTGCTCCAAGTAGAGCCAGTTAATGGATTGAATTGTCTCCTTCAGGCCGGGATTCTGTTGGGTTGACTGAAATTGGAAAATGGGAATGCTAGCTAGGAGGCTTGTCACAAAGTGGCCACCATTGGGCCTTCCCTATGACTGAGATTCTTGCGACTAAAGGTGAGTGGAGGTGGGATGGGGATCGCAGGATAAAGGTCACAGGAGATGGGTGCAACTGGCTCAGAGAAAAGGATAGGATCCTGGTTTTCAGTGCCCTCCTTCCTTCCTGGTGCCAAGTGTGCCTGACCACAGAGTGTCTGACCACAAACTACCCCCCGTGGAATTCCCCATAGAATTCTAAAGGGGGTGCCGGACTAGCAGAAACTGGGAGGTTGTATACACAATAGTTTAAAAGTGGCAGGACAAGTTTTTCAGGCTGTTTGAAAAAGCATACATGATTATTGGTTTCACAAATAGACTCACAAGGAATGTAGCAAAGGGGTAAATCACCAGTTAAGCACAGCTAGAGTATTATGTATAATTTTGGGCACCACATTTTAGGAAGGATGTCAAGGGCCGGAATTTTTCAGCAGTTCATGCCGGCGGCATCTTCTTCTCCCGCTGATGGCACACCCCTGTTGTGGGTTTCCCAGTGGCATGGGGTGCAGTCAGTGGGAAATTCCATTGACAGCGGTGGGACCAGAAGGACACCACGGAGAGGCCAGAAAATCCACCCCCCCCCCCAAAGGTTTATGAGAGGAGATTTAGTAGAATTAATCCAGTTGTTCAGAGATTTGAGGAACTTTGATTGTTCTTCTTAGAACAGAAAAGGTTAAGGGGGGATTTATTAGGTGTATTGCAAATTATGAATTGTTTTGAGCGAGTAAGTAGAGTGAAAGTTTTGGTATCTGTAGGACAAAGATTTAAGATAATTGGTAAAATGTCCCATGGGAAATGAAAAGAATAGAGTTGTCATGATCTGAAATGCACTGCCTGAAAAAAAGTGGTGGAAGCAGATTCATTAGTACCTTTCAAAAGGAAATTGGATATATCTTTAGAAGGTAAGCTATGGGGAGCGAAAGAGCCAGTCGGACTAATCAAATAACTCTTTCAAAGAACAGACACAAACGGAATGGGCTGAAGAACTTTCTATCTAGTATGATTCTAACTATGATCTTAGTATCCTTTTACAATGATTTGGAAATGTTTTTACTTTAAGAAATGTCATAAAGTTGCAAACTGTATCTTAATTAAACTGCACAGTATTATTTAAAGAACTTTGTGGAGTATGTATGGTTTTATTTATAGAGAAGCTACAAAAACCACAAATTCAGATCTTTCAGATTTATTTGGAATAGAAGTTGGCAGGCAGAAAATTTATTGCCATTCCCTTGTGTCGGAAACGTCTTTGGAACGTAAGCATGAGTGTTGAGGGTAGATAGCTTGTGTTGTGAGTCAGCCGTGCCTCTGACCCCTGCTCTAAGGCTTTCAGTTCCTGCAGCAGCTCGTTTCTGTATATCCTGTTGCTGGAGGTCAAGGCAAGGGTCGTTGGCTTTGGGGAGCAGATTGCTGACAGTATCCTGTCTGCTGCAGGTGGTTCGTGCAAATAAACTCGTGTTTAAACTCCTGGCCAATGACTGAGAGGGAGGATATGCAGACTGGCTAGCCGTTTAGCATTTTCCAGCTACTTTGATTAAAGTAATAGATGTTTTCATTTTAAATTTTATGTTAAAAGATTATGATGTAATGGCATGCCAAGATAGAAACTTGCACATTCTCCCTGTGCCTGCGTGTCACCCGAGTTTCCTCCGGGTGTTCACGTTTCCTCCCACAGTCCAAAGATGTGCGGGCTAGGTTGATTGGCCATGCTAAGTTGCCCCTTGGTGTCCCTAGATGTGTAGGTTTGGTGGATTAGCAGGATAAATACGTGGGGTTACAGGGATAGGGGCTGCATTGGATTGTGGTCGGTGTAGACTCGATGGGCTGAATGGCCCCCTTCTGCACTGTAGAAATTCTATGAACTTTATGATTCTAAACTTGTTGGCAATTTGATTTGTTGTCTCATTTTCAAGCTAGGTTTCATCAAATTAATGTTTTTTCTTATTCTGTTCAGTGTTCCTCCTTCATTTCTGTACAAACCATTCCTAAAAAAAAGTGCGTCAGAATTATTTTAAAATTTGTACTTTTCTTTCTACTTTGCGAATTTTATTCCATTCTGTCTTGAAGACTGAAACTCATTCTGGGAATATTTCATGGTGGCTGACTTTAGCTTAGTTGTGATTGTTGCATGGTTTCCAATTCCAGTATCTGGATACCCCTCAACTTCTATCTTGACTGATCTGTCACAGCACCACTACACTCTCAAATCTCTACTGATGTCATGGTGCTGACTTGCTTTCCTGTAGGCAGCTCCTGACATATAGGCATGAGCATTAACTGGGACAGGTTACGTAGGCAGGGGACAGGAGGGGGAGGAGAGGTGAGGGGAGCTTAGAAGGCCAGGGAACATAGAAATACAGGAAATAGGGGAACAAGCCCCCCATTCAGCCCCTCAAACCTGAGCGCCATTCAACTAGATAATGGCTGATCTTCAACCCTCAACTCCATTTTCCTGCAACAGACCCATATCACTTGACAACAGACCATAAGACATAGGAGCAGAAGTAGGCCATTCGGCCTATCAAGTCTGTTCCGCCATTCAATTAAATCATGGTCAGAATTCTCCTGTTGTTCACACCGGCGGCGCACCCTCTGCCGCGGGTTTCACCGTGGCATGGGGTGGCTTCAGTGGGAATTCCCATTGTTAGCAGTGGGACCAGAGCATCTCACTGCCAGTGAATAGGGCGCTGCAGAGAAAAACGCCAGAGAATCTTGCCCCATGACTGGTCTGAAATGATAATCTTCAACTCCACTTTACCACCTTATCCCCATAACCCTTGATTCCCTTACTGATTAAGAATCTGTCTATCTCAGCCTTGAACATACTTAACAATCCAGCCTCTGTCACAGATATCTTTAATATCTGGAAATCTATCAATCTCTATCTTGAAAGTACTGAATGATTGAACCTCCACAGACCTCGAGAGTAAGGAATTCCAAAGATTTGCCACCTTACAAGTGAACAAAGTCCTCCTCATCTCAGCCCTAAATAGTTTACATCTTAATCTGAGAGTATCTACCCTGGTTCTAGACACCCCAACCGGAAGAAACGTCCTTCCTGCATCTATGTTGACAATCATCCTGAGTTATCAGCCTCAGCATTGTATCATGAGACCCTAGAACCTTTCAGGATAATTTGTGGATGGTTCAGGTGGCATCAAAGGCATTAATACCTGTCACTAGGACCCCAAGATAGGATTACCTTCCTGGCTTTTACTCGGGGATATTAATCATGTTTGTTACAGTGGACAGAAATTTTAAGTGCAATATTTACTGTTTGTTTTCTGTTCTCTCTTAGTGTGCGTTTTAATTTTGTTTAGTTTGATAACTAACATTTCTTTTTCCTCGGATGCAAATATTTAGCTTACTATAATATAAAATTCCCAACTGTGTTTACTTGTTTTAATGCTGGCATGCTTCAGCAATCTTGCTTTTATAAAGCTCTGGTCAATTATTAGGAGGTGAAAATCTCCCATTCTGAAGAAAAGAAACCTTGCGATCTCCTGGGCTACATGCCACTCATGAAAAATAAAAGCAGCTCATCTATATGTTTAAACGACTTGATAAATCCTAATTATCATTCTCAGCCGTTGCCCAATGTTGACAGTTCTGCAATTGCCATCACATTGTAAATATTTGTGCAGTGGTATATATGTGTATGTATGCATGTGTTTTAATCATGAATATAGAGGAGGGGTTGACTTTGTAATGAAAGGTTAGAATTGCAGTTCTGAACAGCTCGAATTTTATAAAAAAAACCAAAATGAATATAAACTGAGTATGATGCAGATTTTCCATAATTATATTAAAACAATATACTGCAGATAAAACAAGTTTTCAGCCACCTCAGAATTTTTCTGATAATCATTTCTGAATAAGCATTTGAATGAAAGATGAAGCGACGATTGATTCGACAGTGCTGTTTTGCAAACTCACAAGATTCTTCTGAAAACATTAAAAACTACATGTTCGCAGTTGTCTGGTAATGGTTTTTAAATTTAGCTTTGCACCAAGTGAGCTTAAAGTAACAGTAATCCTTTGGGAGGCAAGAAGCAGGGTAGGAATAAAGAAATGTTCTCTGATGTAAGGATGTGCTAAGTCATGTTCCCCAGGGATCTTTACCTTCACCTCAGCTTTTCATCATAGATAGCTATAATTTAGCTGAAAGACTAGAATGTTGTGCATCCAAGTTTGCAGGTGACTCTAAGTTGAATGACACAGTAAGTTGTGTAATTAGAAGCCGGGATATATATATTTTTTACTCGTTTTACGGGATGTGGGTGTTGCTGACTAGGCCAGCATTTATTGCCCACCCCCAGTTGTCCTTCAGTAGATGGCGCTGAGCTGCCTTCTCGAACCGCTGCAGTCCCTGAAGTGTAGGTGCTGTTAGGGAGGGAAAGAGATTCCAGGATTTTGACCCAACGATTGTGAAGGAAAGGCGATATATGGGCGCTACGGTGGCACAGTGGTTAGCACTGCTGCTTCTCAGTGGCAGGGACCCGGGTTTGATTTCCGGCTTGCGTCACTGTCTGTGTTGAGCTTGCACATTCTCCCTGTGTCTGCGTGGGTTTCCTCCGGGTGCTCCGGTTTCCTCCCACTGTCCAAAGATGTGTGGGTTAGGTGGATTGGCCATGCTAAATTGCCCCTTAGTGTCAGGGGGACTAGTTGGGCTAAATGCTGGGGTTATGGGAATAGGTCTTGGGTGGAATTGTGGTTGGTGCAGACTTGATGGGCTGAACTGCACTGTAGGATTCTATGATATTTCCAAGTAAGGATGCTAAGTGACTTGGAGGAGAACCTCCAAGTGGTGGTGCTCCCAGGTATCTGCTGCTCTTCTCCTCATAGATGGTAGTGGTCGTGAGTTTGGAACGTGCTGCCGAAGAAACAATAAGAACATAAGAACTAGGGGCAGCAGTAGGTCATCTGGCCCTTCGAGCCTGCTCCACCATTCAATAGGATCATGGCTGATCGTTTCGTGGACTCACCTCCACTTACCCGCCCACTCACCATAACCCTTAATTCCTTTACTGTTCAAAAATCTATCTATCCTTGCCTTAAAAAACCTTGGCAAGTTCCTGCAGTGCATCTTGTAGAATGTACATACTTACTGCTATGATGCATTGGTGGTGGGGGATTGAATGTTATGGAGGGGGAAGCAATCAAGTGGGCCGCCTTGTCCTGGATGGTATCGATCTTCTTGAGTGTTGTTGGAGCTGCACTCATCCAGGCAAGTCTAGAGTATTCCACTACAATCCTGACTTGTGCCTTGTAGATGGTGGACAGGCTTTGAGACGTCAGGAGGTGAGTTACTCACCATAGGATTCCTAGCCTTTGACCTGCTCTCGCAGCCACAGTATTTATATGGCTAGTCCAGTTGAGTTTCTGGTCAATGGTAACCCCCAGGATGTTGATAGTGGGGATTCAGCGATGGTAATGCCATTGAATGTCTCTTGTTGGAAATGGTTATCGCCTGGCACTGGTGTGGCGCAATTGTTACTTGCCACTTGTCAGAGCAAGTCTGGATATTGTCCAGTTCTTGCTGTATTTGGACATGAGCTGCTTCAATATCTGAGGCGTTGCAAATGGTGCTGAACATTGTACAGTCATCAGCAAACATCCCCACTTTGGATCTTATGGCGGAAGAAAGGTAATTGATGAAGCAGCTGAAGATGGTTGAGCCTAGGATACTACCCTGAGGAACTCCTGCGGTGATGTCTGGGGTTGATATGATTGACCTCCAACCACCATTACCACCTTCCTTTGTGCCAGGTGCAATTTCCACCAGTGGAGTGATTTCCCCCTGATTTCCATTGACTCCAGTTTTGCTAGGCCTCCTTGATGCCATACTCAGTCAAATAGCACCTTGATGTCAAGGACAGTCACTCTCAACTCACCTCTGGCATTCAACTCTTTTGCCCATGTTTGAACCAAGGTTGTAATGAGGTCAGGAGCTGAGTGACCCTGGCAGAACCTAAACTGAGCAGACTACATGAGTAGGCACAACTATGATAGTTAGAATCTGATGTGGGGTCAGTGTGAGGTCTACTTTGGATCTGAGAAGATCAAAACAGAATACTGTCTTAATAGTGAGAGCCTAGGACAATCAGACGGTCAACAGCTTCCATGCACACACATTGCTAAAATCTAGTCCAAAAATAGGACATACAGAAATGATATGTTGGACATTGCAAGGGATGCAGTGCTGATTCACCAGATTGAAACAGTGGTTCAAAGGATCAAATTATGAGGATTGGTTTCATAAACGTGGCTCGTATTCCCTTGAGTTTGGAAGTGTTTAAAATGAGAAAGGAATTGAAAGAGGGAAACTATTCCCTCTTCTAGGGAAATCCAGAAAAAAGAGCACCCAACCTTAAGATTAGAGCCGGGCCATTTAGGAGTGAAATCAGGAAAATTTTATCGTGCAGAACAAACTCTCCCTCCAAAAGGATGTGGATGTTGGGTCTATTGAAAATTTTAAAAACAAGATCAGTTGATTTTTTAAATTCAATAAATGGATCAAAGGATATAGAGCAAAGGCAGGAAATGGAGTTGAGGTACAGATTAGCCATGTTTTAACTGAACGACATTACAGGCTGAATGGACTACTCCTGTTACTAAGTTCCTATTGTATCAGGTGTAAAGCCGAAGCAGCATTAAGTTACTGCTTGGATTTGGCTTGGCGCCACTTGCCTAAGGATACTTCCGTTACCTTACTCTTCAGTTGTACAATACAGTTTATATTGATGCAAAGCTATGGTGCACCAACTATGTATTTTAGTAGCCGTATTCATGGACTGCATGACAAGAAGATAGCAACAGAAGAAGTATTCCAACCACAAGTACAACACCACTTCTTCATGCAGTTAAAAAGATTACACCATCACTACGACACAGAGTATCACAGAAATTATTTTACTATGGCGGTTTACCAGTTTATTTCAGTAGAATCGCAACTTCCCCAACAGTTAGCATTTTCATAAAAGGGAAGTGAGAAGACTTTTTAAGTATGCATCATGCCTGGCTGTGATTTGTTTGTAATGACACCGTGATTTATATTATACACCGCACGCCTGTTTCGCAGTGAAGCAGAAGGAAGTTTACAGTTTGATGAGGATTTAACGTTTAGTTTGGTAAAGTCCTGTTTAAGGCACATTAGGCTTTTGAAGATTGTAGGAGTCTTTCTGCACCAAGGTAAAGCTTGATCCTTTTATAATACAGTGCAACTTGTTTTTAAAAAAAGCTATTATTATGAAAAGTTGAAGTGCCAGCAAGGACATTATCAAGGTCAAAGAGAATAGAAGAGAAGATGCAGTAAATCAAGGACTGCTCAGGCGACACAAAGCTTGGTTTTGAAAGA
Source organism: Mustelus asterias (assembly GCF_964213995.1). Classification (NCBI taxonomy): domain Eukaryota; kingdom Metazoa; phylum Chordata; class Chondrichthyes; order Carcharhiniformes; family Triakidae; genus Mustelus; species Mustelus asterias. The sequence goes on along the minus strand of NC_135801.1, from coordinate 143,530,147 downwards.
TTGCAGGAAGAGGAGGAAGCTGAGGTAGGTAAGCAGTTCATGATCCTGGGAAAGAACAATTTGATGCGGAAGACGATGAAATGAATTCTGAGTTCAATATGGCGAAGATGCAGGATTTAAGATCCTCTGCCATTATACAGACACCATTATTCAACTCTTTTGTTTTATTAAGAAAGACTCAATGTGAATGCGCTTGTAAATACTTATAAATTGCCAGGGTTGGTACGTCGTCGCAGGGTTAAATTGTTGGCAGACAACCCTGCTGCAGTTCTGATTGCATTGTATTTGTGTATCGATGTGTTTCTTGATATTTTAACTTTCGTAATTAAAAATGAAATGTGGCTTGTAATGGAGGTCAGTTTCACATCACTCATACCTCCTTCTCACTTTATTTTTTATTTGCCCTTGGGCAGTATCTGGTTTTTGTATTGCCACCAGGGAGCCCTGATGAAACTTTTGCTCCTTACCCTCATCAACATCTCGGAGTGGGGTGAGAGGAGAAAGGAAGAGAATTTAAACGACAGTTAAAGAATCAAATCGGTTAAAGAAATGTAACAATCATCCCTGTCACGTTTTAAAAAGGATATGTGCTTAAAGGTGGGGTTAATCTGTTTTGTTCTGTGTCCTATTTTTGATCTTATCCTGTTTCCATGTCATGAAGACTGGCATTGTGCTGTAAGGGTGTTGTGTCAAGGGTGTTGTGCACAGAACTCGCGGTGTTCATTTGAGTGCATATTTTCCCCCTGTAACTTGCGTGAAATGTGTTTGTACCTGTCCCTTCGGGAGACTTCTCAGCCTGTTACTGAAAACGACCTTAAGAATTTCTTCTCAGTTCCTCGTCTGATTTTTTTCTGGCTGCCATTTTATTGGTTCAGCTTGTTTCCCATTCAACCTGGGGTGCTTTGCATAAGATCAAACTGACCGTAAAATTGTTGTCTATAATTTCTAACTAAAAATTAAAATACTAATATACTAACAAACCTATATGGAAGCCGCCTGGTTTTCTGACCGCCCCGAGAAAGAGTCAATTTTTATGTAGTGAGGAGAAGAGGAATTTTCCCATTGAGTCAGTGACTGAACGGCACACTGGGGCCACCATCTTCACTGCATTTAAGGCCAGATATAAAATGTAATGTTACTTCACGTAATCTCTGCAGGTCACAAACTTATTTCCTCAACTGGAAGCAGAAGAAATAACACGTAAGAGGTCCTAGAATTTGATAGCACTGCACTCATTTTAACAACACTAAACAGGCACCTAATCCTCCAATCTTATGCGCCACCGATGCACATGCAAATCAATGGCCTGATGCCTGGCTGATATGTGGGTTGTCAGCTGTGTTCAGAACTGAAAGATGTCTAAATTCAGCCCTATCTTCAGCCCTTAAAGAATCATTCAATCTCCTCTTCATCATCTCCACCCCACTACTGATCGCAATGTTGACCTCACCCCATTCCTGCCTTCACCCTGATTCAACTTTTCTCCAGATTGCCTCACTTCCGAACTTCCCAATCGCCCATCTCTGGATCGGCCATCTCCTATGAGATTATCTTTCCCATGCCTCCTCCCACTTTACAATCAACCCTTTGCTCCTTGTCATCCCCCCCCCCCTTTAATTGACTCTTCTCTGTATCAGCTATGCCGACCACACCCCTGATTACCCTTTCTGTTCCATTTGGCCCAGTCATGCCTCACCCCATCCTTCACATCTGCCCCCGAAACCCTTTCTTCTTTCCGATTGACCCTGCCCCAATCGGCTCTTCCTCTGACCCCTCTGTATCAATTTCTTCTTCCTGATCTGCTCTTTTCTCCCGAACATCCCTTTTCAATTGGCTCTTATCTCATCTTGCCCTCCCATTTTTCCATTAAAAAAACACACTGAACATAAAATCACCAACAAATGATGTTAAGGTATGTGTGTACTGAAGACATGATATGGTATAACAGTCGCAGAAGAGGTGGTTGCACCACTAGTCATCTTGTTTCTACCCACAAACAAAAGCTGGGGGTGGGCGGAGCGGGGGGAATGCAGAGGGGGAAATGTGGCTGCTATTTTTGACACCAACCATTGCTACTTTAGTCCATTGGAAATTGACAAATTTGTATTTCAGCTGAGTTCAAATTGGCCTGAGGGCAATAAATGCAGTATCCTTGTCAATATATGACAATTGTCACTTTCCTCATTCCACATCCTTGTGAACAGAATTAATTTGCTTCATTTTGTGCACCTCTCCCTACACTTCACATTGAGGTGTAATGCAGCTGAATAAAAATTTTCCCACTTTTTTTTCTAGCTCCATTTGACTGCCATGAGAAGAGGAATGCGATCAAAGGTAAGTCCTGTTAAAATTCACTCCAGTAAGGTCAGAAAATTTTGCTTTCATTTTTGCTGGCTGCTGCAGCAAGGTTTCAATTTGTTTGTTCCCTCTTGTGTGGATGGATTTTTAATATTTTGTGGGAGAATTGTGTTATTCTGTAAAGAAGGCTGTGTAACTATGTGTAAATGATTTAATTAAGCTGAAGAAAGGTTAATAGAAGCAAACTGTCTATGAGAGTTGAGCAATAAAAGGGGTAAAGGTGCTAAAGGCATACATTTGTAATATGAGGCCATGGTGAAGCACATTTATAAGTAAATAGGGTGAGTTTAGAAATTTGCATTAGGAGATAGTTAGGGACTTGACTTTCAGCTGTTAAATTTCAATGGGGAATAAGGAACTTTTACAACTTACAAAAGTTTCAAAAGTAAACAAGGGAAGGTTATTAAATTTGATTTGATCCGAAAGGGGAGGCAGTAGGAAAACATGAAAGATTTTAATATTTTGGAAAAAATGAGTTCAAAGAGGTGCTGCGGAAAATGGAATCAAAGATGAAAGGGAAACGGATTTTTAAGGTAGGAAGTTGTTGTGGTGAGTTGTGTTGGCTGTGTGGAGGAGATATTCTGGGACCAACTCTGAGCTGAGACAAGGTGCAGCATCTGAAACAGACATCCAGAAACCAGAAAAGTCTTTGCTCAGAAAGCAGTCTTGTTTCTGAATTTTCTTGGATTTCCACAACAGAGTGGAAGTGCGTGAAAAGTCATGTGGTACATCTTTACTAAAGTGACAGCAGTTTTGCTTTGGGTAATATTACTGTTTTTTTAAATTAAGAATCTATAAGGGAGTGTTGGCAAGAAGGTGCTTACTTGTGTGTTCTGATCAAGTGGCTTCTTTTGGGAATATTTTGTAAGCTAGCTTTAACTGTGTAACTTTAATCTTCTGTGCTTAAGTTTACTTGTCTTCTTGTTAATTAATCTTCTCATTTTTAAAATACCCAGAAATGTTACTGGAATTCTATACTTTTGGGATCAGCAGATTTCTCCTCATTTTCAGAATAAAAAAGAAAAAATGTTATGATCAGGTTTCCCTCTGGGATTTGGCTTGCTCAGCAGATAACATTTGCTGTGGTCATAGCACCTCCTTCTATCTTGTGACACTGCGCCATTTGTAAAACAAATAGGAGGAGGCTACAATTTTTTGTGAGGTGATTCCACAGAGATGATAAAGTGCATTGTCTGCACTCGCGAATGTTTGCTGTGGCAGGATACTATCTGTGTGGAGCTGGACTTGCCCATGGGCTGTTGTGGAAATCCAAGGAAACTCAGAAACAAGACTGCTTACTGAGCAAGGACCTTTCTGGTTCCTGAAGTCTGTGTGGAGCTGCACCTTGCCATGGGCTGATGCCGGGGATAGAGAAGATGGAAAAACAGTGAGAGGGCGGTGGGAGTTGAAGCTGTAACCAACAACTGAGAGTTAAATGGCTATCTTCCAAATAGTGGAAGAGTATCCTGGATAGCTTTTCACCTGAGTTGGAAATCAAACACATCTTTAAGAGGTTTCTGAAAGGCTACACGTGGCTGCTCACCATTGAGCGATAATTTGTATTTGAATAATTGTATCTGAGATTCACTCTTGTGATTTATCGATCTATTGGACAGTAAAATTGGAGAGCACGCTTATAGAATAACAATATAACTCTGTCAATCGCTCTATCATTTCTAGCATCAATGTATTTTTATTATTATTTTTCAAAATGCCCATCCTTGCTGTATTTTGCTGAACATATTAAATTGATTTCTAAATGCTACAAATGTACTTGGTATTGCATGACTGACAACCCTGAAATTTCTCATGGCAATTTTTCCCAGGTTCTTCATTTACTCTGCATGTCTTTCATAGGTTTTTGGGAGCAACAAGCCAGAGCTTCAGTTTATTTAAGGATTGAGTTTGTTGGTTTGGGAAATTGCAGGTCAGCTTTATGATGTGAAACATTTTCAGTTCATTTTCAAGAAGTGCATGTTCTTTGGAAATCGAAATCTTTATGGGTGCAGTTGAACTCACCCAGCTGGATGTCGTGGAAAGAATGGATTCAATGTATTGATTCACTGAGATACTGCAGCAGTATTTTAGTATCATAATAACATTTAAAAAAATAATAACTTTAGCAAATTGTTAGGTGAGGACGGATGAACTCAGTTGTGACATTCTGTAGTTGAATAAGCTAACAATGTAGGCAACCATGTGAATGGACATAGTACTGGTGAACAGGAGTAAGACGGCAGCTTTGGATGTTTGACCAGAATTTGAGGAGTGGAACATGAATGTAACAACGAATGTCATCCTGACTCTTACCATTTTAGACTGTAGAGGGGCATGGCCTTAGAAAGGTTTACTCATCATCTACACTGGGGACAAAGGCAAAGAGAGAACTACGTAAAGGGAAAAATAGACCTCATGTAGCATTTTCATAGAATCCTACAGTGCAGAAGGAGGCCATTCGGCCCATCGAATCTGCACTGACCACAATCCCACCCAGGTCCTATTCCCATAACCCCATGCATTTTCCCTAGCTAGCACCCTTGGTATTAAGGGACAATTTAGCACGGCCAATCCACCTAACCCCGACATCTTTGGACTGTGGAAGGAAACTGGAGCACCCGGAGGAAACCCACGCAGACATGGGGAGAATGTGCAAACTCCACATAGAAAGCTGGGAATCGAACCCAGGTCCCTGGCGCTGTGAGGCAGCAGTGCTAACCACTGTGCCCCTGTGCCGCCCACTTTAATATTTCTTTTACATAGAAAAACACAGCATCTACAACAGAGAAAAAGGCCACTTGGGCTCAATTTCTCTGTGCTCATGTTTATGCTCCTCTGTCAATTTATTAGTTATTTATGTATTTGTATTTCTAGATCTTTGCTCCTCCGCTCTATTGAGTTTCTTACTTTTGAAGGAGTAAGTAGTCTCCTTAATGGGGTGGCATGTTGGTATAGTGGCTAGCACTTCTGCCTCACAGCGCCAGGGAGCTAGGTTCGATTCCCGGCTTGGATCATTGTCTGCGTGGAGTTTGCACGTTCTCCCCATGTCTGTATGGGTTTCCTCCGGGTGCTCCGGTTTCCTCCCACAGTCGGAAAGACATGCTGGTTAGGTGCATTGACCTGAACAGGTGCCGGAGTGTGACAACTAGGGGAATTTCACAGTAACTTCATTGCAGTGTTAACGTTAGCCTTGCTTGTGACTAATAAATAAACTTTTCTTTTTTTATTTTTCTTACCAAAAAGGCAGTGCATATTTCCTCATTGCATTTGCTGCAATTGCAATTCACTTTAAATCCTTTCACCCTCGATTCTTTTACGAGTGGGAACAGTTTCTGTCAATCTGCTCCGAGCAGGCCCCTCATGATTTGGAACACCTCTGTAAAATTTCATCTTCGCCTTCTCCCCTCCAAGGTGTAACTCCCCTGCTCTCCTTTGAAGTAGTGCCAAGCGTTCTTTTACATCCACTTGAACAGGCAGATAGGACTACGGTTTAACGTCTCACCCAAAAGATGGCACCTCTGACAATGCAGTGATTGCTCAGCACTGCACTGTTGTGCGCAGGAGCGTGAACGGGGCTTGAACCTGGAAACTTGCAAATCAGAAGCAAGTGTGCTATCAACTAAAGCCATTAGATGTATGTAATCGTTATGTTGAATATCGGTGGTCTCAGCAAGAATTGCTGCAGAATGCTACTTCCAATCTTCTGCCAACCTGAGAACCCCCAATTAATTCCTAGCCACTGTTTTCTGTTTTATAACTATATTTCAATCTGCTTTATCACTTGGTCTCCGACTTCAAGCACCCTCACGTTTGTCATAACTCTTACATAGAATCCCTACAGTGAAGAAGGAGGCCATTCGGTCCATCGAGTCTGGGCCTTTCCCCATAACCCCACATAGTTACCCTACTAGTCCCCCTGACATTAAGGGGCTATTTACCATGGCCAATCAACCTAACCCTAATAAGACTTGCCTAAGACCTAATAATTGTCGGGCAATACAGCAGGATATAGATAGGCTGGAAAATTGGGCGGAGAGGTGGCAGATGGAGTTTAATCCGGATAAATGCGAAGTGATGCATTTTGGAAGAAATAATGTAGGGAGGAGTTATACAATAAATGGCAGAGTCATCAGGAGTATAGAAACACAGGGGGACCTAGGTGTGCAAGTCCACAAATCCTTGAAGGTGGCAACACAGGTGGAGAAGGTGGTGAAGAAGGCATATGGTATGCTTGCCTTTATAGGACGGGGTATAGAGTATAAAAGCTGGAGTCTGATGATGCAGCTGTATAGAACGCTGGTTAGGCCACATTTGGAGTACTGCGTCCAGTTCTGGTTGCTGCACTACCAGAAGGACGTGGAGGCGTTAGAGAGAGTGCAGAGAAGGTTTACCAGGATGTTGCCTGGTATGGAGGGTCTTAGCTATGAGGAGAGATTGGGTAAACTGGGGTTGTTCTCCCTGGAAAGATGGAGAATGAGGGGAGATCTATTAGAGGTGTACAAGATTATGAAGGGGATAGATAGGGTGAACAGTGGGAAGCTTTTTCCCAGGTCGGAGGTGACGATCACGAGGGGTCACGGGCTCAAGGTGAGAGGGGCGAAGTATAACTCAGATATCAGAGGGACGTTTTTTACACAGAGGGTGGTGGGGGCCTGGAATGCGCTGCCAAGTAGGGTGGTGGAGGCAGGCACGCTGACATCGTTTAAGACTTACCTGGATAGTCACATGAGCAGCCTGGGAATGGAGGGATACAAACGATTGGTCTAGTTGGACCAAGGAGCGGCACAGGCTTGGAGGGCCGAAGGGCCTGTTTCCTGTGCTGTACTGTTCTTTGTTCTTTAACCCGCACATCTTTGGACTGTGGGAGGAAATCAGAGCTTCCGGAGGAAACCCCCACTGACACGGGGAGAATGTGCAAACTCCACACAGACTGTGACCCAACCTGGGTCCTTGGCGCTGTGAGGCAGCAGTGCTTACCACTGTGCTACCGTGCTGCTCCACATGTGGCACCTATTAAAGATTCCCTACTTTACAGCAGTGCCTTCACTTCGAAGAGTGCATTGTTTAATTTTAGCCCTTATGAGATGTTTTGAGTTCATGAAGGATTAAATATAAAGGCAAGTCTTTATGTTGTAAATTAGGGAAGTTGTTACCAGTTACGAGAAAAAAAAGTAGTTAAATACCCGAAATAGGCAAGAGCTAACTCTACTTGTATTCATTATCCAACATGAATTCAGCCGCTAGCTGAATTCGTAGCCACAGGGAAGAAAAGCGCCACTGTGTGGTGAATATAGTAATAATCCCTTTTGTGGGATGAAAGTGTGGAGTTGACATATTACACCACTCTCCATACTACCCCAACAAGAAAGAATCATTTTCTGGTCGGATGTTGGGTTCCTGCTGGAATTGTCATCCTGGAAACCTCTGTTCAACGGCACGCTGACTTTACATGTCACCTTTAAACACGCAACTCACACCATTGATGCAATCAAAACACAAAAGGAAAGTTTTATCTATCTGATGCAGGTTTCCCCTCCAAAAACAAGCGTGCTGAGAAGTGTTGATTATCTGTAAGCATTGACCTTTCACCTCAACAACTTTTACAACCGTGTTATACAACTCTTATCAGTCTGCATGGTTTGAACCTGGAATTTGTTTGATCATTGCTTATTTTTCCTGTTATGGCAAAGTCCTTTTTTAAGTCGATGAGCTGAACAAAAGCTCTTTAATGAAACACAGTTGGATGTCTTGCCCGGAGATAGAGTCAGCTTAATCCATGCCATTGTACCCGAGGTCTTATTCAGAAAAAGAAGTGGAGATGAGGAATAGGGCATATTTGATATAATACAAGCTCGAGAAGCTTGTATATTGTGTTGGCTGTCACATGACATAACTGCTTAAAAAAAGCTTATAAGAATACTTGAACTGAAAATCTTGTTATTCGGTTGGTTCAGTTTTAATCTACTACCTTGTATGGAACTTAAAAGTTTATTTATTAGTCACAAGTAAGATTTACATTAACACTGCAATGAAGTTTTTGTGAAAATCCCCTAGTCACCACATTCCCATGGCTGTTTGGGTCAATGCACCTAACCAGATGTCTTTCAGCATGTGGGAGGAAACCAGAGCACCCGGAGGAAACCACGCAGACATGGGGAGAAAGTACAAACTCCACACAGACAGTCATCCAAGCCAGGAATTGAACCTAGGTCCCTGACGCTGTGAGGCAGCAGTGCTAACCACTCTGCCACTGTGCCGCCCTGTAAAGAACAGAAAAGCTCTAAGGTTTATATAGTTCACAGTAAATTAGCTGGGCAGCAGTTGGGGTGCTGCTACTGGATTTCTTACATTGAAGCGGCAAATGGGAAGAATCAGCTAAGATTCCTCCACCTGATTTCCATCCAGAGACCTCAATTGAAAGTTTAAGTGTGTTGATGTTGGGTGAAAACCAAACAGGAAATGAGAGAGGAGGTGGGGTTGGTCCGCAGTTGAATCACATTAGTTTCCACTGACCAGGTTCACACACGTAGTTTGACCACTTGGTGAGGCAGTGGGGAGCTCTGGTCTCTGTGGTCTGCTGTTGTAGCAAAGATCAGTTACTTCAGGAAAGCGGAGGAGGAATTTGCAAGGAAAACCACAAAGTGCAGTTGCAAGCAAGTGTGCTGGTTCGCTGAACCATTTGTCTTTTCCCCAACTTGTGCCGGAAGTAGCCAGCATGTCAGGCAGCAGGGGGCGCAGTTTCAGGACAAGGGCTGATCATTTAGGACTATGATGAGGATAAATTTCTTCACTCAAAGGGTTGTGAATCTTTGGATTTCTCTACAGCAGAGGGATGGGGATCCTTTATCATTGAATATATTTTGGGGGAGGCGATGGCCTCGTGGTATTATCGCTAGACTATTAATCCAGATACTCAGCTGGGGACTCAGGTTCGAATCCCGCCAAGGCTCATGGTAGCATTTGAATTAAGTTTAAAAATAAAATCGGAAATTAAGAGTCTACTGATAACCATGAAACCATTGTCGATTGTCAGGAAAAATCCATCTGGTTCACTAATGTCCCTTTGGAAGGAAACCTGCTATCCTTACCTGGTCTGGCCTACATGTGACTGCAGATCCACAGCAATGTGGTTGACTCTTAACTGCCCTCGGGCAACTAGAGATGGACAGTAAATGCTGGCCAGCCAACGATGTCCATGTCCCATGAATGAATTTTTTAAAAGATTGCAGGGTGGGGAAGGTTTAAAGTTAGCCCTCAATTATTGGCCACTGAAGGGCCACTTCCAACCAATCAGTAGTAGGGAGTGGGGAAAACAGGAGGGCCCCGCTAGGAACAAGGGATGTCCCAGTGGGAAGACTCCCTCCTTCTGCCCTCTACAGTCACTGGGAGCTGCCTCATTAACCTCTCCTCAAAGCCTCTAACATTTGATTGGCCAGCAGTTCTTGGAGATGGGATATTCGTACTGAACCCTGATGACAGGCAGTTAGGTACCTAATTGGGATTTAATCCCATCGGGATGCCGGAAATGACATGGCAGATTTGCCACTGGCTCCTTGGCCAGTGGGTGGCATGATTGCTACGGCCAGCCCTGAGTTAAAATTTGTTTGTAATCATAGTAGCATTTCACTTTCCATGACCAATAATCACAGCAAGGCACAACTCAAGGCTTGCGTACATCAAAACTGAGTGCTTATCTCTGGGGTTCTGGTAAGTGAGTGAATTTGGCACAGTGAGGGAGGAAGCTGTTACCATTCCAGTTGATATTATAACTGGACAGGAAGATCCCAGAATAGAATCCTGGCTCAAAAAAACGTTACTTTTACCTTTTTGTATAAAAAGTAGAGGAACAGTCACAGGACCGCTAATTAGTTTCAACGACAGGAAAAAAATCTCCCCGTGTCTGCGTGGGTTTCCTTCAGGTGCTTTGGTTTCCTCCAACAATCCAAAGATGTGTAGGTTAGGTTGATTGGCCATGCTAAATTGACCGTAGTGTCAGGGGATTAGCAAGGCAAATATGTGGGGTTACGGAAATACGGCCTGGGTGGGATTGTGGTCAGTGCAGACTCAATGGGCTGAATGGCCTCCTTCTGCACTGTAGGGATTCTATGATTCTATGATTATGATTCAACATGAAACATTGGATTATACTACAGTACCCCCCCTCCCCTTAACTTCACAACTATGCATAAAGGAGGCTGGCACAGTGGTATTGCCACTGGACTAGTAATCCTCAGTCCCAGGGTAATGATCTGGGGACCCGGGTTCGAATCCCACTGTGGTGGAATGGTGAAATTTGAATCTGGAAAAAGATATGGAATTAAAAGTCGAATGACGATATTGTCAATTGTTGTAAAAACCCATCTAGCTCACCAATATCCTTAAGGGAAGGAAATCGGCCATCCTCACATGGTCTGGGCTACATGTGACTCCAGCCCCACAGCAACAGAAAGCAAACAGTGGAACAGTGGGAATAAATGGTTGTATTTCTGGTTGGTGATCAATGATTGTGGTGTGCCTCAGGGATCAGTGTTGGGACCGCAATTGTTTACAATTTACATAGATGATTCGGAGTTGGGGACCAAGTGTAGTGTGTCAAAGTTCGCAGATGATACTAAGATGATTTGATTTATTATTGTCACATGTATTAACATACAGTGAAAAGTATTCTTTCTTGCACGCTATACAGACAAAGCGTACCGTTCATAGAGAAGGAAACGAGAAAGTGCAGAATGTAGTGTTACAGTGTAGAAAAAGATCAACTTAATGCAAGGTAAGTCCATTCAAAAGTCTGACGGCAGCAGGGAAGACGCTGTTCTTGAATAGGTTGGTACATGACCTCAGACTTTTGTATCTTTTTCCCAACAGAAGAAGGTGGAAGAGAGAATGTCCGGGGTGCGTGGGGTCCTTAATTATGCTGGCTGCTTTGCCAAGGCAGCAGGAAGTGTAGACAGAGTCAATGGATGGGAGGCTGGTTCACGTGATGGATTGGGCTTCATTCGCGACTTTTTGTAGTTTCTTGCAGTCTTGGGCAGAGCAGGAGCCATACCAAGCTGTGGTACAACCAGAAAGAATGCTTTCTATGGTGCATCTGTAAAAGTTGGTGAGAGTCGAAGCTAACATGCCAAATTTCCTTAGTCTTCTGAGAAAGTAAAGGCGTTGGTGGGCTTTCTTAACTATAGTATCGGCATGGGGGGACCAGGATAGGTTGTTTGTGATCTGGACACCTAAAAACTTGAAGCTCTCGACCCTTTCCACTTCATCCCCATTGATATAAACAGGAGTATGTTCTCCTCTACCCTTCCTGAAGTCGATGACAATCTCCTTTCTTTTGTTGACAATGAGGGAGAGATTATTGTCGCTGCATCAGTTCACCAGATTCTCTATCTAAAATGAGTGCTAGAGCAAAGTGTGCAGAGGACACTGCAAGACGGCAGAGGGATATAGATTATTTAAGTGAGTGGGCAATAGTCTCTCAGATGGAGTACAATGTTGGTAAATGTGAGGTCATCCATTTTGGTAGGAATAACAGTAAAATGGACTTTTACTTAAATGGTAAAAAATTGCAGCATGCTGCTGTGCAGAGGGACCCGGGTAATTTGCATGAATCACAAAAGGTTGGTTTGCAGGTGCAGCAGGTACTTAAGAAGGCAAATGAAAATTTGTCCTTCATTGCTAGAGGTTATGTTACAGCTGTATAAGGTGCTGATGAGGCCACACCTGGAATACTGTGTACAGTTTTGATTTTCCTTGCTTGACAAAGGATATACTGGCATAAGAAATAGGTAGTCATGATGTGGAGATGCCGGCGTTGGACTGGGGTAAACACAGTAAGAAGTTTAACAACACCAGGTTAAAGTCCAACAGGTTTATTTGGTAGCAAAAGCCACACAAGCTTTCGAGGCTCTGAGCCCCTTCTTCAGGTGAGTGGGAATTCTGTTCACAAACAGAACTTATAAGACACAGACTCAATTTACATGAATAATGGTTGGAATGCGAATACTTACAACTAATCCAGTCTTTAAGAAACAAAACAATGGGAGTGGAGAGAGCATCAAGACAGGCTAAAAAGATGTGTATGTGATCTAAAAAGATCAATACACATCTTTTTAGCCTGTCTTGATGCTCTCTCCACTCCCATTGTTTTGTTTCTTAAAGACTGGATTAGTTGTAAGTATTCGCATTCCAACCATTATTCATGTAAATTGAGTCTGTGTCTTATAAGTTCTGTTTGTGAACAGAATTCCCACTCACCTGAAGAAGGGGCTCAGAGCCTCGAAAGCTTGTGTGGCTTTTGCTACCAAATAAACCTGTTGGACTTTAACCTGGTGTTGTTAAACTTCTTACCATAAGAAATAGGAACAGGAGTAGGCCATCTAGCCCCTCAACTCTGCTCCACCATTCAATAAGATCATGGCTGACCTGATAGTGGGTTCAGTTCCACTTAGAGGGAGAAAGACACTAGTAGGTGTGGTATATAGGCCCCCAAATAATAATGTTGAGGTAGGGAGGGCTATAAACAAGCAGATAAGGGATGCGTGTAAAAACGGAACGGCAATAATCATGGGGGACTTCAACATGCACATTGACTGGCAGACTCAAGTCGGTAAGGGTGGAATGGAGGAAGAGTTCTTAGAATGCTGTCGGGATAGTTTCCTTGAACAGCATGTTACGGAACCGACGAGGGAACGAGCTATTTTGGATCTGGTATTGTGTAACGAGGTAGGTAGAATTAAGGATCTTATTGTGAAGGACCCTCTTGGGTCTAGTGACCACAATATGGTCGAATTTCTGATTCAGATGGAAGAGGAGAAAGTTTGGTCTCAAACCAGTGTCCTCTGTTTGAACAGAGGGAAATATGATAGGATGAGGGATGAATTGGCTAAGGTAGACTGGGAGAGCAGGCTGGCAGGTAGGATAGCTGAGGAACAGTGGAGGATTTTTAAGGAGATTCTTTTCAGTTCTCAGCAAAAATATATTCCAGCAAAAAACAAGGATTGTAAGAAAAGGGAGAACCAGCCGTGGATAACGAAGGAAATAAAGGAGAGTATTAAAATAAAAACAGCTGCGTACAGAGTGGCCAAAAATAGTGGAGAAACAAGTGATTGGGAAAAATTTAAGAAACAACAAAGAGAGACTAAGAAAGCGATAAAGAAAGGAAGGATAGACTATGAAGCTAGGCTAGCAATTAATATAAAAAATGATAGTAAAAGTTTTTATAAATATATAAAAAGGAATAGAGTGGCTAGAGTGAATGTTGGACCCTTGGAGGACGAGAGGGGGGAGATAATAGTGGGAAATGAGGATATGGCTGAGTCTTTAAATAAGTTTTTTGTGTCGGTCTTCACGGTGGAGGACACAAATAGTTTGCCAAATATTAACGATAGAGGGTTGGCAGCAGGAGAAATACTTAATACAATTAATGTTACCAGAGAGGCAGTGCTGGGTAGACTAATGGGACTGAAGGTGGACAAGTCCCCGGGTCCGGATGGAATGCATCCCAGGGTATTGAAAGAAATGTCAGAGGTAATAGTGGATGCGTTAGTGATTATTTATCAAAACTCGTTGCATTCTGGGGTAGTGCCAGTTGATTGGAAAACGGCTAATGTTACGCCGCTGTTTAAAAAAGGAAGGAGACAAAAGGCGGGTAACTATAGGCCGGTCAGCTTAACGTCTGTAGTAGGGAAAATGCTGGAATCCATTATTAAAGAGGAGATAGCAGGGCATCTGGATAGAAATGGTTCGATCAATCAGACGCAGCATGGATTCATGAGGGGAAAGTCGTGCTTGACGAACATGTTGGATTTTTATGAAGATGTGACGAGGGCGGTTGATGGAGGAGAACCGGTGGATGCGGTGTTTTTGGATTTCCAAAAGGCGTTTGATAAGGTGCCCCATAAAAGGCTGCTGAAGAAGATTAGGGCACACGGAGTTGGGGGTAGTGTGTTAAAGTGGATTGGGGACTGGCTATCCGACAGGAAGCAAAGAGTCGGAATAAATGGGTGTTTTTCTGGTTGGAGGAAGGTAACTAGTGGCGTGCCGCAGGGATCGGTACTCGGGCCGCAACTGTTTACCATTTATATAGATGATCTGGAGGAGGGGACGGAGTGTAGGGTAACAAAGTTTGCAGACGACACAAAGATAAGTGGAAAAGTGAATCGTGTGGAGGACGGAGAAGATCTGCAGAGAGATTTGGACAGGCTGAGTGAGTGGGCGAGGATATGGCAAATGGAGTATAACGTTGAGAAATGCGAGGTTATACACTTTGGAGGAAATAATAACAAATGGGATTACTATCTCAATGGAAACAAATTAAAACATGCTACCGTGCAAAGGGACCTGGGGGTCCTTGTGCATGAGACGCAAAAGCCCAGTCTGCAGGTACAACAGGTGATCAAGAAGGCAAATGGGATGTTGGCCTATATTGCGAGGGGGATAGAATATAAAAGCAGGGATGTCTTGATGCACCTGTACAGGGCATTGGTGAGGCCGCAGCTGGAATACTGTGTGCAGTATTGGTCCCCTTATATGAGGAAGGATATATTGGCATTGGAGGGAGTGCAGAGAAGGTTCACCAGGTTGATACCGGAGATGAGGGGTTTGGATTATGAGGAGAGGCTGAGGAGATTGGGTTTGTACTCGTTGGAGTTTAGAAGGATGAGGGGGGATCTTATGGAGACTTATAAGATAATGCGGGGGCTGGATAGGGTGGAGGCGGAGAGATTCTTTCCACTTAGTAAGGAAGTTAAAACTAGAGGACACAGCCTCAAAATAAAGGGGGGTCGGTTTAAGACAGAGTTGAGGAGGAACTTCTTCTCCCAGAGGGTGGTGAATCTCTGGAATTCTCTGCCCACTGAGGTGGTGGAGGCTACCTCGCTGAATATGTTTAAAGCGCGGATGGATGGATTCCTGAGCGGTAAGGGAATTAAGGGTTATGGGGATCAGGCGGGTAAGTGGTACTGATCCACGTCAGATCAGCCATGATCTTATTGAATGGCGGGGCAGGCTCGAGGGGCTAGATGGCCTACTCCTGCTCCTATTTCTTATGTTCTTACCCGCCCGCTCCCCATAACCCTTAATTCCCTTAATGGTTAAAAATCTATCTATCTGTGACTTCAACACATTTAACGAGGTAGCCTCTATTGCTTCATTGGGCAGAGAATTCCAAAGATTCACTACCCTCTGGGAGAAGAAGTTCCTCCTCAACTCTGTTCTAAAGTGACTCCCCCGTATTTTGAGGCTATGCCCCCTAGTTCTTGTTTCCATTATAAGTGGAAATAACCTCGCTGCTTCTACCCTGTCTAGCCCCTTCATTATCTTATATGTCTCTATACGATCTCCCCTCAGCCTTCTAAACTCCAATGAGTACAGGCCCAGTCTACTCAATCTCTCCTCATAAGCTAACCCCCTCATCTCTGGAATCAACCTGGTGAACCTTCTCTGTACCCCCTCCAAAGCTAATGTATCCTTTCTTAAATAAGGGGACCAAAATTGTACACAGTACTCTAGGTGCGGCCTCACCAGTACCCTGTACAGTTGCAGCATGACCTCCCTGCTTTTATACTCCATCCCTCTTGCGATAAAGGCCAACATTCCATTTGCCTTCTTGATTACCTGCTGTACCTGCAAACTGAGTTTTTGTGATTCATGCACAAGGACCCCCAGGTCCCTCTGCACAGTGGCATGTTGTAATTTTTCACCGTTTAAATAATAGTCCATTTTACTATTATTCCTTCCAAAGTGGATAACCTCACACTTACCAACATTATACTCCATCTGCCAGATCCTTGCCCACTCACTTAGCCTATCCAAATCTCTCTGCAGACTCTCTGTGTCCTCCACGCAATTTGCTTTCCCACTCATGTTTGTGTCATCTGCAAACTTTGTTAGCCTACATTTGGTCCCCTCCTCCAGGTCGTCTATGTATATGGTAAATAGTTGAGGCTCCAGCACCGATCCCTGCGGCACGCCACTAGTCACTGATTGCCAACCGGAAAAGCACCCATTTCTTCCGACTCTCTGCTTTCTGTTAGATAGCCAATCCTCAATCCATGCTCACACTTTACCCCCAACTCTGTGTACCTTTATCTTATGCAGCAACCTTTTGTGAGGCACCTTTTCGAATGCCTTCTGGAAATCTAAATACACCACATCCACCAGTTCCCCTCTGTCAACCGCACTCGTTATATCCTCAAACAATTCCAGTAAATTAGTCAAACATGACTTTCCCTTCATGAATCCATGCTGTGTCTGCTTAATTGAACCATTCTTTTCCAGGTGTCCTGCTATTTCTTCCTTAATGATAGATTCCAGCATTTTCCCAACTACAGATGTTAAGCTAACCGGCCTGTAGTTACCTGCCTTTTGTCTACCTCCTTTCTTAAACAGTGGTGTTACATTAGCTGTTTTCCAATCAGCTGGCACCTCCCCAGAGTCCAGTGAATTTTGATAAATTACAACTAATGCATTTGCTATTTCTTCTGCCGTTTCTTTTAGTATCCTGGGATGCATTCCATCCGGACCAGGGGACTTGTCTACCTTTAGTCCCATTAGCCTACCCAGCACTACCTCTTTAGTAATAGTGATCGTTTTAAGGTCCTCACCCCCTACAGTCCCATGACCGTCAATTATTGGTAAGCTATTTGTGTCCTCCACTGTGAAGACCAACACAAAAAACTTGTTTAAGACCTCAGCCATTTCCTCGTTTCCTATTATTAAATTCCCCCTTCTCATCTTCTAAGGGACCAACATTTACTTTAGCCACTCTTTTCCATTTTATATATTTGTAAAAGCTTTTACTATCAGTTTTTATATTTTGTGCTAGTTTACTTTCATAATCTATCTTTCCTTTCTTTATTGCTTTCTTAGTAGTTCTTTGTTGTTTTTTAAAGCCTTCCCAATCTTCTAGTTCCCCACTAATTTTGGCCACTTGGTATGCATTGGTTTTTAATTTGATACTCTGCTTTATTTCCTTAGTTATCCATGGCTGGTTATCCGTTTTCTTACATTCCTTCTTTTTCACTGGAATGTATTTTTGCTGAGTACTGAGAAAAATCTCCTTAAAAATCCTCCACTGTTCCTCAACTGTCCCGCCAATTAGTCTGTGTTCCCAGTCGACATTAGCCAACTCTGACCTCATCCTATTGTAATCCCCCTTGTTCAAGCAGAGGACACTGGTTTGGGACCCTACTTTCTCACCCTCCATCTGTATTAGAAATTCAACCATATTGTGATCACTCATTCCAAGAGGATCCCTCAAGGAGATCATTAATTTTACCTGTCTCATTATACAGGACCAGATCCAAGATAGCTTACTCCCTCGTAGGTTCTATAACATACTGTTCGAGGAAACTATCGCGACAGCATTCTAAGAACTCTTCCTCAAGTCCACCGTGTCCGACTTGAGTTGACCAATCAATATGGAGGTTAAAATCCCCCATCATTATTGCTGTTCCATTTTTACATGCATCTGTTATTTGTTTGTTTATAGTCCGCACCACCTTGAAGTTATTATTTGGGGGCCTATAGACAACTCCCACCAGTGACTTTTTCCCCTTACTATTCGTTATCTCCACCCACATTGATTCCACATTTTGCTCCTTAGAGCCTATATCGTCTCTCACTACCGCCCTGATGTTATCCTTAATTAACAGAGCTACCCCACCTCCTTTTCCTTCCTCTATATCCTTCCGAAGTGTCTGATACCCCTGGATATTTAGTTCCCAGTCCTGGTCACCCTGCAACCACTTTTCTGTAATGGCCACTAGATCATACCCATTTGTACTGATTTGTGCCGTCAACTCATTCCCTTTGTTTCGAATGCTACGTGCATTCAGGTAAAGTGTCTTTATGTTAGTCTTTCTTACCTGGACCCGATTTGTTAGTGCATTCCTTTGTTTGCATGATCTGTCCCTTCCTGTCATAGACTGGTTATTCTTCCCCAGACTATCTCCTTGCACTGTATTGACTTCCTCCCTTCTCATGCTTGTCACCTTTTTTACTCTGCCTGAGGTTAGATTCCTGCCACCTTCTATACTCTCTGTTCTATTACGTGGTCTGGAAACTTTACTAACCTCTCCTGAGCCCTCTGCTACTTTAACTAGTTGAAAGTCCTCATCATTAACCTGCACTCCTACCTTCTCCTTTACCTTTGATTTTCTAATTCTCCATACAACTGAACCCTCCCCCCCACTATTTAGTTTAGAGCCCTATCTACAGCCCTATTTATACGATTCGCTAGGACTCTGGTCCCAGCACGATTCAGATGAAGACCATCCCATCGGAACAGGTCCCCTCTTCCCCAATACTGCTGCCAATGTCCCATGAATTCAAACCCATTCCTCCCACACCAATCTTTGAGCCACGCACTTAGCTCCTTAATCTTATTGACCCTGTGCCAATTCGCTCGTGGCTCAGGTAGTAATCCAGAGCTTATTACCTTTTTGGTTATGTTTTTTAATTTAGCTCCTAGCTTTTCATATTCCCTTAGCAGAACCTCTGTTCCTGTTCTACCTATGTCGTTGGTACCTACGTGGACCACAACAGCTGGATTTTTACCCTCCCACTCCAAGTTCCTCTGCAGCCCAGATGAGATATCCTGAACCCAAGCACCAGGCAGGCAACACAACCTTCGGGATTCTCGATCCTGATCACAGAGAACAGTGTCATTGCCCCTAACTATACTATCCCCAATTATGACTACATTTATTTTTTCTCCCCCGACTTGAACGGCTCCCTGTACCACGATGCTGTGGTCAGTTTGCTCATCCTCCCTGCAGTCTCCATTCCCGTCCACACAGGGAGCAAGAATCTCGAACCTGTTGGACAGGTTCAGGGACTGAGGCTCCTGGAACTCTACCTCCTGGATCCCGCTACCTGCCTCACTCGCAGCCACATCCTCTTGTCCCTGACCACTGGCTGAATTCAAGCTAGTTAGTCTAAGGGGTGTGACTGCCTCCTGAAACACTGCGCCCAGGTAACTCTCACTCTCCCTGATGTGTCGCAGTGTCCGAAGCTCAGAATCCAGCTCATCAACCCTGAGCCGGAGTTCCTCAAGCAACCAACACTTACTGCAGACATGCTCACTGGGAAGCACAATGGGTTCCACCAGCTCCCACATCATGCAGGAACAACAAATCACCTGACCCTTCATCCTTATTTTATTTGTTTTGTTTTTAAGTTTTTAAAAACTAAGAACTAAACCTACCCTGCCTCGCCTGTTTCCGCCTAAGCCCGTTGAGCCAAAGCCCTTCAGCCCTCACTCTGCTACCTGCTCAATCCGCTGCCTGCTCACTCCGCTGCCCACTAACAACGCTGCCCGCTGGAGGGGGTACAGAGGAGATTCACTAGGTTGATTCTGGAGTTGAGAGGGTTGGCTTATGAGGAGAGATTGAGTAGACTGAGACGACACACATTGGAATTTAGAAGAATGAGGGGGGATCTTATGGAAACATATAAAACTATGAAGGGATTGGATAAGATAGAAGCAGGGAGATTGTTTCCACTGGCGGGTAAATCCAGAACTAGAGGGCATAACCTCAAAATAATGGGGGGGGGGAGGGGGTGGAATTTAGGACTGAGTTGAGGAGGAACTTCTTCACCCAAAGGGTTGTGAATCTGTGGAATTCCCTGCCGAGTGAAGCAGTTGAGGCTACCTCATTGAATGTTTTTAAGGCAAAGATTGATTTTTGAACAGTAAGGAATTAATAATTATGGTGAGCGGGCGGGTAAGTAGAGCTGAGCCAATGAAAGCATCAGCCATGATTTTGTTGAAGGGTGGAGCAGGCTCGAGGGGCCAGATGGCCTACTCCTGCTCCTAGTTCTTATGTTCTTATTGAATATTCCTGGATGCAAGGCGTTCAGGAGGGATAGGGAATGCAAGAACGGAAATGTGGTGGCAATATTGATTATTAAGGATATTACAGTGCTGGAGAGAGAGAGAGGGTGTCATGGCAGGGTCAAAGACAGAATCTATTTGTTGAGAGCTAAGAAACAATAGAAGTATCATTCCATTACTGGCTGCAGTGTTTCATCCATCAACTAGTAGGAAGAATTTAGGAGCAAATTTACAGAGAGGTAAAAAGACCTATGGAGTAGTGATGTTGGAGGACTTTAATTATCCCAATATAGACTGAGCCCATAAAAAGATCAGCCATGATTTTATTGAATGATGGAAAATGCTCGAGGGGCCAGGTGGCCTACTCCTTATGTTCAATGTAGTTGACTCTTAAAATGCCCTCTGTTCGGGGGCAATTAGGGATGGGACACCCAGATCTCATGACACATCATTGCTAATTCCAACTTTATCTGGCATTGTCATGCCAGTCATTTTCAATATGAAAGGCTGGTTCACAGTTTTCCCCCTTTTGACTTGGCATTTTCCTTGTTCTAGTCCAGGAGTCATAAGCCATTAGTATCGATGTTCTGGGTGGGATTTGCAAAGTCAGCACAGACTCTGTGCTCGGTCGTTTTTGTTCATTGGTGTACCTTCTTGGGAACTGCAGGTGTTGCTTCAACCCCTTTTCTGCGTTGTTGTGTTTTGTAATGCCACTTCTCTGGCAGGGAATTAGGTAATATACATGCACAGCTGGAGAGATTGTAAAACCATGTAACAAGAGAATGTGTAATTCCCATTATAAGTACATTGCTTGCAAGTGAAGCATTGTTCTTTATGTATATATACATATATATATTTATATGTAATCATATATAAAATATATGTGTGATAACATCTGTTGCTTAACAGCTCTTTAGTTCTCGATTTATACATGTTCAGTTACAGGAAGCCTTGAATTGTAATTTGGAAACATTTTAAGATCATGCAAAGAAAAAAATAAATTTGCATTAAAACAAATTGGAGCTACTCGCAATTTCTTCATTGTTCTTCAAAATCAGACACTGCAGGTCATTTTGTGAAACAAAGATTATACATACTATGCCAATAGCAAACATTTGGTCTCATATTAGACAGTCTAGTTAACGGGAATATTAGCGGCTCATTGGAAGCGAAGTTTGCATTAAAACAAAGTTGTTTTCATATATATAAGATGATTCAGGCTTTATGGTTTGTAGATATCCATTATCCGAAAGTTTTTTCCTAAGTGATCATCCTTCATTAGTGAGCTTAGACAGAGAGTGTTACCTTAGAGGGCTTCACAATCAAGTGTAATTCTACTAATGTCTAGGTGTGGCTGTATTCTCCTTTTCATAACCCAAGAATGCTTTTTTTTTCATTCATTCATGGGACATGGGCTTCACTGGCTGGCCAGCATTTATTGCCCATCCCTAGTTGCCCTTGGAGGGCAATTGAGATTCAACCACATTGCTGTGGTTCTGGAGTCACATGTAGGTCAGACCAGGTAAGGTCAGCAGATTTCCTTCCCTCGTTAACCAGATGGGTTTTTCCGACAATTGGCAATGGTTTCATGGTCATCAGTAGATTCTTAATTCCAGATTTTTTTTACTGAATTCAAATTCCACCACCTGCCAAGGTGGGATTTGAACCTGGATCCCCAGGCCATTAACTGAGTTTCTGATTTGGTTTGATTTTATTGGATTTATTATTGTCGCATGTATTGGTATACAGTGAAAAGTATTGTTTCTTGCGCGCTATACAGACAAAGCATACTGTACATAGAGAAGGAGAAGAGAGGGTGCAGAATGTAGTGTTACAGTCATAGTTAGGGTGTAGAGAAAGATCAACTTAATACTAGATAGGTCCATTCAAAAGTCTGATGGCAGCAGGGAAGGACTTGGTTAGTACGTGTCCTCAGACTTTTGTACCTTTTTCCCGATGGAAGAAGGTGGAAGAGAGTATATCCAGGTGTGTGGGATCCTTGATTATCCTGGCTGCTTTTCTGAGGCAGCGGGAAGTGTAGACAAAGTCAGTCGATGCAAGGCTGGTTTGCATGATGGACTGGGCTTCGTTCACGATCCTTTGTAGTTTTTTGCAGTTTTGGACAGAGTCAGACCAAGCTGTGATACAACCAAAAAGAATGCTTTGTATAGTGCATCTGTTAGTGAGAGTCATAGCGGGCGAGCCAAATTTCCTCAGCTTCCTGAGAAAGTAGAGGCATTGGTGGGCTTTCTTAACTATAGCATCAATATAGTGGGACCAGGATAGGTTGTTGGTGAACTGGACACCTAGAAACTCGAAGCTCTCAACCATTTCTGCTTCATCCCTGTTGATGTAGACAGGGGCATGTCCTCCACTATGCTTCCTGAAGTCGATGACTATCTCCTTCGTTTTGCTAACATTGAGGGAGAGATTATTGTCATTGCACCAGTTCATCAGATTCTCTATCTCATTCCTGTACTCCATCTCATCATTGTTGGAGATCTGATCCACTACAGTGGTGTCATCAGCAAACTTGAAAGTCGAGTTGGAGGGGAATTTGGCCACACAGTCATAGGTGTATAAAGAGTAATAAGGGGCTGAGGACACAGCTTTGTGGGGCACCGTGTTGAGGATGATCATGGAGGAGGTGTTGTTGCCTATCCTTACTGATTGTGGTCTATGAGTTAGGAAGTTCAGGATCCAGTCGCAGATGGAGAAGCTGAGCCTCAGGCCACGGAGTTTAGAGATGAATTTTGTCGGAATAATGGTGTTGAAGGCTGAGCTGTAATCAATAAATAGGAGTCTGACATCGGTTTCTTTGTTATCTATGTGTTCCAGAGTTGAGTGTAGGGCTAGGGAGATGGCATCTGCTGTGGACCTGTTGCGGCAATAGGTGAACTGTAATGGATCCAGGCAGTCTGGGAGGCTGGAATTGATTTGTCCCATGACTAACCTTTCAAAGCACTTCAAAATGATGGATATCAGAACCACTGGACGATAGTCATTAAGGCAAACTGCCTGGCTTTTCTTTGGTACTGGGATGATGGTCATCTTCTTGAAGCAGATAGGGACCTCAGATTGGTGCAAAGAGTCATAGAATCATAGAAACCCTACAATGCAGAAAGAGGCCATCTGGCCCATCGAGTCTGCACCGACCACAATCCCACCCAGGCTCTACCCCCATATCCCTACACATTTAGAACATAGAACAGCACAGAACAGGCCCTTCGGCCCACGATGTTGTGCCGAGCTTTATCTGAAACCAAGATCAAGCTATCCCACTCCCTATCATCCTGGTGTGCTCCATGTGCCTATCCAATAACCGCTTAAATGTTCCTAAAGTGTCTGACTCCACTATCACTGCAGGCAGTCCATTCCACACCCCAACCACTCTCTGCGTGAAGAACCTACCTCTGATATCCTTCCTGTATCTCCCATCACGAACCCTATAGTTATGCCCCCTTGTAATAGCTCCAGCCACCCGAGGAAATAGTCTTTGAACGTTCACTCTATCTATCCCCTTGATCATTTTATAAACCTCTATTAAGTCTCCCCTCAGCCTCCTCCGCTCCAGAGAGAACAGCCCTAGCTCCCTCAACCTTTCCTCATAAGACCTACCCTCCAAACCAGGCAGCATCGTGGTAAATCTCCTCTGCACTCTTTCCAGCGCTTCCACATCCTTCTTATAGTGAGGTGACCAGAACTGCACACAATATTCCAAATGTGGTCTCACCAAGGTCCTGTACAGTTGCAGCATAACCCCACGGCTCTTAAACTCCAACCCCCTGTTAATAAAAGCTAACACACTATAGGCCTTCTTCACAGCTCTATCCACTTGAGTGGCAACCTTTAGAGATCTGTGGATATGAACCCCAAGATCTCTCTGTTCCTCCACAGTCTTCAGAACCCTACTTTTGACCCTGTAATCCACATTTAAATTAGTCCTACCAAAATGAATCACCTCACATTTATCAGGGTTAAACTCCATTTGCCATTTTTCAGCCCAGCTTTGCATCCTATCTATGTCTCTTTGCAGCCTACAACAGCCCTCCACCTCATCCACTACTCCACCAATCTTGGTGTCATCAGCAAATTTACTGATCCACCCTTCAGCCCCCTCCTCTAAGTCATTAATAAAAATCACAAAGAGCACGCTAATCCCTCTGACCTATGCATCTCAGGACACTAAGGGGCAATTTTAGCATGGCCAATCAATCTAACCCGCACATCTTTGGACTGTGGGAGGAAACCGGAGCACCCGGAGGAAACCCACGCAGACATGAGGAGAATGTGCAAACTCCAAACAGACAGTGACCCAAGCCGGGAATCGAACCCAGGTCCCTGGAGCTGTGAAGCAGCAGTGCTAACCACTGTGCTACCGTGCCGCACACAGTGGTTAAGAGTGGTTAAAGATGTCTGTGAATACCCCCGCCAGCTGATCCGCACAGGATCTGAGTGCTCATCTGGATATCCCATCCGGGCCAGTCGCTTTCCGTGGGTTGACTTTCAAGAACGCTGCTCTGATGTATGCGCTGGTGACCTCGGATACAGGTTCATCCGAGGCTTCTGGGGTGGAGGGCATGTCTCACTGACCTTTTGCTCAAAACGGGCATAGAATGCGTTGAGCTCATCGGGGAGGGATGTATTGGTGCCTGCAAGTTTATATGCCTTCATCTTGTAGCCTGTTATGTCTTGCAGACCTTGCCATAGTCAGTTGGAATCCATGTGGCTAGCCTAGGACTCTAGCTTTGTCCGATGCTGTCTTTTGGCATCTTTGACGGATCTCCGTAGGTCATATCTGGATTCCTTGTATAGATCAGGGTCACCTGAATTGACGCCTCAGACCTAGACTTCAGCAAGCAGTGGATATCCCTGCTCATCCATGGTTTCCAGTTGGGAAACACACATATTTGCTTCTTTGACACACAGTCTTCTACACAGTTACTAATGAAGTCAGTTACTATAGTAGCGTACTCGTTCAGGTTGGTCACTGAGTTTTTAAATATTGACCAGTCTACTGACTCTAAGCAGCCCCCTCGGAGATCATCCAATTCCTCGGACCAATATTGCAAGACTTCCTTTTCTAGGATTTTCCCATTTCAGTTTTTGCTTGAAATCTGGGAGCAGGGGTTGCCTTGTGGTTTGATTTGCCAAAATGTGAAAGTAATAAAGTTAATTTATTAGTCACAAGAAAGGCTTACGTTAACACTGCAGTGAAGTACTGTGAAAATCCCCTCGTCGCCACACTCCGGTGCCTGTTCGGGTCAATGTACCTAACTAGCACATCTTTCAGACTGTGGGAGGAAACCGGAGCACCCGGAGGAAACCCACGCAGACATGGGGAGAACATGCAAACTTCACACGGACAGTGAACCAAGCTGGGAATTGAATCCGGGTCCCTGGCTCTGTGAGGCAGCAGTGCTAACCACTATGCCACCATGCCGAGCCGGTAGGTACGTTTGATATTTGTGTAGCAGTGGTCTAGAATGTTTGGGCCTCTGATGGAACAGGAGACGTGTTGGTGGTAACTTGGTAGGATGTTCTTGAGATTGGCCTGATTGAGGCGGCACGGTGGCACAGTGGTTAGCACTGCTGCCTCACAGCGCCAGGGACCCAGGTTCAATTCTAGCCTTGGGTCGCTGTCTGTGTGGAGTTTGCACATTCTCCCCGTGTCTGCCTGGGTTTCCCCCGGGTGCTCCGGTTTCCTCCCACAGTCCAAAGATGTGCGTGTTAGGTTGATTGGCCATGCTAAATTGACCCTGGTGTCAGGGGGACGAGCAGGATAAATGTGGGGTTACAGGATTGTGGTTGGTACAGACTCGATGGGCCGAACGGCCTCCTTCTGTACTGTAGGAACTCTATGATAAAGTCCCCGGCCACGATGATCAAGGCCTCGGGATGTTTCACCTCAAGGCTATTTTGGATGGTGTATATTTCGTCCGTTGCAGTCTTCACATCCGCATGGGATGGGATGTAAACTGCTGTCTGGATAACAAATGTGAACTCCTGTGGAACGTAGAAGGGGCGACACTTTAGCATCAGGTATTCTAGGTCCGGGGAGAAGAAAATCGACAGTGTTGCTACATCTAGGCACTATGAAGTGTTGATTTGAAAGCAGACCCCCACCTCCCCAAGCCTTGCCTGAGGCCATGTACGGTCCATTCGGTGGATTGAGAAGCCCTCTGATTGTCGGGCACAGACTGATGAAGCAGGAGTGAGCCATGTCTCCGTGAAACAGAGTACAAAGCAGTCTCTCAGTCTGGCGATAATACCACTGGGCCATCGCCTCCCCGATAAAATAGCTGTGTTCCTAACACTATACAGTGTTAGGAACACGGTGATACAGTGAATATCTATGTCCCTAACACTAACTTGGCTGCAGTGATCTTTAACGGACTAAGGGAGAAGTGTGGAGGGAATAATTTCATGTAGAGCCGTTTCAGCGCAGCTTTACTTCAATTCCCTGGGGCCAGACAATGCCATGGACCGATATTTGCATGGTGTACTTTAGTGATATTATTAAAGAACCCCTGCACAAGATGTACAGGTAGTGCCCTGCAGCACTGTCTGTCTTGAGGGAATCAGTGTAAGGTTGTGTATTGTTGAGGTCAAATTTCTCCCCCTAGAATTTTGCCAGTAACTTCCAAATGCTGTGTGGGAAAATAAAAAAGCATTTTACACAAGAAGATTAATAAACTGAAAAGTGGTAATAACCAGTCATCTCTTTTTCTTTTGGTGATCTAAGTCAAGGGAAGAATGTTGGCCAAGAGTGTCATGAGGTTTTTATTTTCAACTTGAACTGTGAAAACAGAGTAAACAAGTACTCCGTTTATAATCTGAAGGGTGGCACTTGCAACAGTGAATTATTGTCTGACTACTGTACTGGACTGGCATTCTGATGGAGTTTGAACTCCTGACATTTTCTTTGAGTTCTCAATTTTTTGATCCACAGACAAAAGTGCCACAAGCTGATTTGAAGTTACAGCCAAAGCAAATAGGGTGCTGGTAGACTTCATTCATGGGACTATCCAGTACAGAATCATACTGTTTTGGTCTTGCGCACAGCCTTAGACCTCACTTATAGTACTCTGTCTTGTTCTAGTCTCTTCACTTGGTGGATAGTATGGTGGTTTATGAAAATGTTCAGCGGAGAGCTCCCAGAAATATTCTCAGTTTTTTAAAAAAACTTTAGTTAACTGATAGGTTTAAGGAATTAATTTATATAATTCAGACACATGTAAATTCAGGGTTGTTTAGACATCTCTGTGAAATAATGAAGATACTTAAATTAGGTGCACAATGACAAACTTTCTCAATTTGATGGTATGTGGAATACCAACGATAAGGTGTGCAAATTACGCAAGGTGTTAAGATCTCTGTCGAGACTGATAACTTTTAAAAAGAGATTTGAATTTCCAGTTAATAGCTCAAAGGATGACATAACAAGATGTCTAGAATCATAGAATCCCTACAGTGCAGAAAGAGATCATTCAGCCCATCAAACCTGCACACATAACAATCCCACCCAGGCCGTATTCCTGTAGCCTCACATATTTACCCTGCTAATCCCCCTGACGGGGCAATTTATCATGGCCAACCAACCTAACCCGCACCTCTTTGGAGTGTGGTAGGAAACCAGAGCACCCAGAGGAAACCCACGCAGCCACAGGGAGAACGTGCAAACTCCGCACAGCCACCCACAGCCAGAATTGAACCTGGGTCCCTGGCACTGTGAGGCAGTAATGCTAACCACTGTACCACCGTGCCACCCATAGAGTTTACCAAACGACTAAAAGCATTATTGACCAAACACTATCATTGGAGGCAATTTATACTTTAAACCACACAACAGAAATCCCCTTCTTTTAGTACAACCAAAGAATACAATTCAGAAGTATACATTATACTGTCCTTTCAGTAGACATTTTATTCACCCAGAATAACCTAAAATTATCTGCAGCTCCCAGGGGAGCTTTCTAAGCCTGGTCACCTGTAACCTGGTACGGAGGGTCTTAGCTATGAGGAGAGATTGGGTAAACTGGGGTTGTTCTCCCTGGAAAGACGGAGAATGAGGGGAGATCTAATAGAGGTGTACAAGATTATGAAGGGGATAGATAGGGTGAACGGTGGGAAGCTTTTTCCCAGATCAGAAGTGACGTTCACGAGGGGTCACGGGCTCAAGGTGAGAGGGGCGAAGTATAACTCAGATATTAGAGGGATGTTTTTTACACAGAGGGTGGTGGGGGCCTGGAATGCGCTGCCAAGTAGGGTGGTGGAGGCAGGCACGCTGACATCGTTTAAGACTTACCTGGATAGTCACATGAGCAGCCTGGGAATGGAGGGATACAAACGATTGGTCTAGTTGGACTAAGGAGCGGCACAGGCTTGGAGGGCCGAAGGGCCTGTTTCCTGTGCTGTACTGTTCTTTGTTCTTTGTTAACTCCAGAACTGTCCTTCATAGTGTGAATATTACTTGAAATCCTTCCTCAAGCACAAGCTATGTGAATCTTACAGTCTCTTTTTAACTCCTCATAAATTTGGTCTTTTCAATCCAAGCATGAGCTTCTGTCCATTATCTGGTACAATAAACCATAAAGACTGTTCCCCTCTTGCTGTTCTCACTCTCTCAGACCCTGGCAGACCATCTTGTCTGTGATATTCAATGGTATTTTAGGAAAGCCTATAACCTGATATCATTGTAGCTTCCTCTCTATCCTTTCCATCTCAAAGCTCATCACCATGCTAATGTGAATCACATAGGCCTTGTATCTAAGTAGAGATTCTAATTAGCTATCTTTGAGAGCTGAGCTCTCTTTTATCTCTAAAGTAAATGGACAGTTTAAAGCTCAACTGTTTACAGCCTGACATCCTCATCGCTTTTATATTTGCTCATGGGATGTAAGCGTCTCGGGGTAGGCCCACATTTATTACCCTTCCCTAATTGCCCTTGAGGAGGTTGTGGTGTGCTGCCTTCTTGAACCACAGCAGTCCATGTGTTTTTAGGGAGGGAGTTGCAGTTTCTTTCTGGGACTTTGGAGGTTCCCAATCTATCCACTGTTCACACACAGGCTGCTGCTGTGTAAGTGTGAACACCCATTAGAACAATCTAGGCCTGCCTTTAATTTTTGTCAGTCCCATCACCCAGACCTGTTATTAGGCAGACTTCAGCCTAAATTTAAAGACACAGAACCAAAGTATAACAATCTTGGAAACACTATCACTGTAACAAAGGGGAGAAGTAGGTTCGATATTTGGCAGTTCTTCGTTTCCCAGGGAGAGTAGAGTTGTGGAACAAGTTGTTGGCTTATCCACTGAATGCTGATTCACTGTGTACCTTCAAAACACAGCTGGACTAATTCCTGGCTGGGATGGGGATACTGCCTGCAAGATGTATCTGCCAACTAACATATAAGTCAGGGTCAATGTGATCCTCTGGATTAGTTTCAATCTTTTGGAGGGATCGGACAGGAAACTTTACTGTATGTAGCTTTTGGTATTTTGCATTGGAAACAGTTCAGAGAAGGTTCACGAGGCTCATTTGTTGGATGAAAGGACTGTCTTATGAGGAAAAGTTGAGCAGGTTGGGGCTAAACTCATTGAAGTTTAGAAGGATGAGAGCTGATCTTATTTTAACACATAAGATCCTGAGGCGGTTTGATAGGGTAGATGCTGAGAGGATGTTCCCTCTCATCAGGAAATCTAGAACGAGGGGACACAGTTTAAAAGCAAGGGCCCTCCCATTTAAGGTAAAGAGGAGGAGAAATTTCTTCTCTTGAGAGTTGTTAGTCTTTGGAATTCTCTTGCACCGAGAGCAATGGAGGCTGGGTCTTTGATTTTATTCAAGGCTGATTTAGACATAGAAGCAAAGAAACTAGAAGCAGGAATAGGGCATTCAGCCCTGGGAGCCTGCTCCGCCATTCATCTTGATCATGGCTGATCATCAAATTCAATATCCTGATGCCCCCTTCCCTCCATATCCCTTGATGCCTTAGCCCCAAGAGCAATATCTACTTGAGATCAGACAATGTTTTGGTCTCAACTACATTCTGTGGTAGTGAATTCCACACATTCACCACCATCTGGGTGAAGAAATTTCTCTCACCTCAGTTCTAAAAGGTTTACCCCTTATCCTCAAACTATCACCCCCTAGTCCTGGATTCCCCCACCATTGGGAACATCATAGAAACTAGACAGATGTTTTATTGACAGGGGAGTCAAGGGTTACTGGGGCCAGGGAGGAAAGTGCCGTTAAGACCATAGTCAGATCAGCCATGGGCTTATGAATGGTGGAGCAAGCTCTATGAGCTGAATGTCCGTTCCTGCTTTTATTTCTTGCTTATTTTATTTTCCAGATTTCTTACCCTGAAGCGGCCTCCGTTTTGAACTGATTTTTCAGCTTTTCTATGAGAATACAGGGAGGGCAGCTAAACGTTAGTGAGTCTATTGACTTGATAGACCAGCCAGACTTTTCCTGTGTGACATTTTCACAATTTCTGATCAATGACCAAACAAGCGCTGTTACTTCCTCACCAAAGAAAATCTTGCTGACCCACCTCTGAGCCCTGATCTTTTGCCTCCGGTGGAACAGTGGGATTGATTTTAACCCACTCAAAACCCATTCACTTGCACAGAGTTCAAACCGCACCTTCTGCCCCTACTTCTTTTACCAGCTCTAGGTCTTGGCTTCTCTTTATTTGCTACTTGACCTGACACAATATTGCTGTCAACATGTTCAGCCGCACCCTTATTTTTGTGGCTCCAGTATGCTCATTCACACCAAATTGTTCATGATCTCCTCCGCTTTTTCTCTCTACACATTTTTTTTAGTACCGAGACCTAATGCTTGCTTTCTTTAATTGTTTACTTTCTTTCCCCCTTGTCTCCACTGACCCAATCCCCTTAGCACTCAAGCTTCTCCTCTATGGGTTTATCTGTATCATGAGTCCATGATCCAACTCTTATAAAATCAGCAATCTGTCCTCCGCTCTTAAAATTGTCCCCCTGTCCTTTCCAAACCGCTGTAACTTTACCCCCCTTAAGCATCTCAGACATCAAGCCCAGACTACCTTAATTGTTGAGCTGCCTGTGGCCACTTCATCACAAGGCCACATACAGTTAGGAACAGGAATAGGCCATGTAACCCCTCAAGCCAGCTCTGCCATTTGATAAGATCATAGCTGATCTGATGTGGCCTCAGTTCCACTTTTCTCTTTGGCTCCCCATAAACCTTGACTCCCTTGCTGGTCCAAAATTCATCTAGCTCAGCCTATTCAATGATCCAACCTCCACTGCTTTCTGGGGAAGAGAATTCCACAAACTAATGACCGAGTGAAAACATTTCTCCTTAGCATAGTCATAAATGGGAGACACCTGAATTTTGAACTGTGTCCCCTAGTTCTAGACTCCCCCACAAGGGGAAACATCCTCTTGCATTTACCCAGCCAAGTAGCCTCAGAATCTTACGTGTGTCATTAAGATCACCTCTCATTCTTCTAAACTCCGATGGATAGAGGCCCAACTTGCTCAACCTTTCCTCATAAGATAACTCCTTCATCCCAAGAATCAAGTTTAATGAACCTTTTGATTTGATTTGATTTATTATTGTCACATGTATTAACATACAGTGAAAAGTATTGTTTCTTGCGTGCTCTCCAGACAAGACATACCGTTCATAGAGAAAGAAATGAGAGAGTGCAGAATGTAGTGTTACAGTTCATAGCCAGGGTGGAGAGAAAGATCAACTTAATGCAAGGTAAGTCCATTCAAAAGTCTGACAGCATCAGGGAAGAAGCTGTTCTTGCGTCGGTTGGTACGTGACCTCAGACTTTTGTATCTTTTTCCTGAAGGAAGGATGTGGAAGAGAGAATGTCCGGGATCCGTGGGGTCCTTAATTATGTTAGCTGCTTTGCCAAGGCAGCGGGAAGTGTAGACAGAGGAAACAAATGGGAGACTGATTTGCGTGATGGATTGGGCTACATTCACGACGTTTTGTAGTTCCTTGCGGTCTTGGGCAGAGCAGGAGCCATACCAAGCTGTGATGCAACCAGAAAGAATGCTTTCTATGGTGCATCTGTAAAAGTTGGTGAGACTCGTAGCTGACATGCTCTCGACCCTTTCCACTTCTTCCCCATTGATGTAAACAGGGGCATGTTCTCCTTTACGCTTCCTGAAGTCAATGACAATCTTCTTCGAATGTATATCCTTTATTAAGAAAAGAGACCTAAATTATACGTGGTTCCCAGATGTTGTTTCACCAAGGCCCTGTAGAAATGTAGCAAAACTTCCTGACTTTTATACTCGATTCCTGTTGCAATAAAGGCCAACATTCCATTTGTCTTTCTCCTCACTTGTTGCAGCTACGTACCAGTCTTTTGTGATTCATGTACCAGGACACCCAGATCCCTCTGTACCATAGAGTTCTGTAGTCTCTCCATTCAAATCATGCACTCCTTTTCTATTCTTCCTGCCAAAGTGGGCAATACATATAATGTTTCCCACATTATATTCTATTTGTCAGACTTTTGTCTCCTCACTCAACCTATCTAAATCTCTCTGCAATTTCTTTGTGCCCTCTTCGCAGCCTACTTTCCTACCTTATCTTTGTGTCATCAGCACATTTAATGATCATATCTTCAGCCCCTTCATCCCAGCCATTGATACAGATTGTAAATAGTTAAGATTCACATTGATTCCCATGACATTCCACAGTTTGCCAACCTGAAAAGGACCCATTTATCAAGACTCTCCTTCCTGCGAGCTAACCAATCCTCTGTCCAAGTCGATATGTTACCCCATATGCCATGAGCTCTTATTTTGTGAAGTAATCTTTGAAGCGGCACCTTGTTGAATGCCTTTTGAAAATCCAAGTACACCACATCTGCAGGTTCCCCTCTATCCACACGGCTTGTTATTTCCTCAAGGTAACACAATTTGGTATCTAAGGTTCTTGACCACATCATTGTCATCCAGCTATGTGATTACCTCTCTCACCATTCCATTTAGCCTCTATACTGCTAGGACTGTCCTGGTAAAATTAGCTAGCACTGTCTTGTGTGATTGTAGCTAAGGTGCACTAACACCCCCATGTCCTCTTCAAACTTGCAATATTCTACAGCACAATCGTTGACTTTGTCACCTTTTCCCACTTCTTTGTTGGTCCATCATTTTGATAAATCCTTTTCATGGTTTCATTTCTTGTTGCAACGTAGCCTATCTGATGCTGAAAATTCCATGGCATTATTTCAGAGCAGGACATTTTCCCAGCAATCCTGCCTCAGTCGACAGTATTAAAAACAAATGAATTAGTCAGTCATTTCATTAGTGTTTGAGAACTTAACCATTTGCACTGGACAGTGAAGAAAGTTATCTCAATTGCAACGGGATCGTGATCAATTGGGCCAATGGGCTGACGAATGGCAGATGGAGTTTAATTTAGACAAATGCGAGGTGATGCATTTTGGTAGATTGAACCAGGGCAGGACTTACTCAGTTAATGGTAGGGTGTTGGGGAGAGTTACAGAACAAAGAGATCTAGGGGTACATGTTCATAGCTCCATGAAAGTGGAGTCACAGTGGACAGAGTGGTGAAGAAGGCATTCGGCATGCTTGGTTTCATCAGTCAGGACATTGAATACAGGAGTTGGGACGTCTTGTTGAAGTTGAAGTGTAAGACCACACTTGGAATACTGTGTACAATTCTGGTCACCCTATTATAGAAAGGATATTATTAAACTAGAAAGAGTGCAGAAAATATTTACTAGGATGCTACTGGGACTTGATGATTTGAGTTATAAGGAGAGGCTGGATAGGCTGGGACATTTTTCTCTGGAGCGTAGGAGGCTGAGGGGTGACTTTATAGAGGTCTATAAAATAATGAGGGGCATAGACAAGATAGATAGTCAATATCTTTTCCCAAAGGTAGGGGAGTCTAAAACTAGAGGGCATAGGTTTAACGTGAGAGGGGAGAGATACAAAAGTGTCCAGAGCGGCCATTTTTTCAAACAGAGGGTGGTGAGTGTCCGGAACAAGCTGCCAGAGGTAGTAGTAGAGGCGGGTACAATTTTATCTTTTAAAAAGCATTTAGATAGTTACATGGATAAGATGGGTGTAGAGGGATATGGGCCAAATGCGGGCAATTGGGATTAGCTTATGGGTTTCAAAAAAAGGGCGGCATGGACAAGTTGGGCCGAAGGGCCTGTTTCCATGCTGTAAACCTCTATCACTCTATGACTGCCACATCTGTACAACAGTTGTTACATTTTAAAGTGACATGTTGTACATTAAACTCTTTGGACAGTTGTGATAGTTGCAATTATTTTTTCCTTTTTATTTCTCATCTTATTTAATATCCTTCATCTTGATAGGAATCAAATTTATCAATCCTCAATAGGATGAAGCAAAATTCATTTTGGGTTGCATGATGGCAGATCAGAATTCAGATTTGCTTCTGATAACATTGAAAAAAATTGAGGAAAAATTGAGGAGAAACAAATTATAGCTAAGAATAGTACCTGCATTCAACCAAAATTGTGTTAATGTGTATGTACAAGCCTTGCCAATTCACCACTTATCATTTTCTTTCCTTGAGTGTGGGATGAATGAAGTCCCCAAGATCAGTTTCAGTTATAGGCATTTTATGGAATTAAATTGGTGATTTTTGTTCTTTGGCTTGCCATTTTTCACTAAAATAGCATTCTGCCAGGTTCTGATGTGTACACTATTTTAGTGATGTGTACATATTTTAGTGATGTGTACACTATTTTAGTGATGTGTACAGTTTTAATAATGTGTATACTTTGTAGTAACGTGTACACTATTTTTAGTAACGTGTATGCTATTTTAGTAAATGTGTACACTATTTTAGCAATGTGTACACCATTTTAGTAATATGTATATTATTTTAGTCATGTGTATATTATTTTAGTAACGTGTTTACTATTTTTGTAATGAGTATACTATTTTAGTAATGTGTACACTATTTTCATAATGTGCAAGTTTCTTCTTGTAGAAGTTTGACTTAGTGAAACATGTAACTGTGTTCTCTGGTTTCCTAATGTACTGCATTGAGAGACAAAATTCTTCTGTTCCCGGGCAGGCTGTTTTCTAGCTTATACTCACATTGCTCACCAAGAAACAGTCGCAGTGCATCATGGATTCAAAAATGACATTGTATCTCCAGTTTCAGTGCTGTCTTTCCCGAGGGGGTTTCATATCTATCATTTTCTCCCTTCCCCACCACATCCCCCTTCCCTTTTCTGATTTTTTTGAAGAAAAGGATCTTCACCTAAGCGTATCTTATAGGTAGAACAAATTTGTTTCTCTAAAATTTATGTTGTAATTTGATTTCATTCACATGCCATGCAAACACATTCATTAGCTGCAGGGAAGAGTTAAAATCCTCCTAATAGAATAATTGCTTGATTCAAATAGAGTCCCGATGAACTTTGTACAACCAAAGCCAGAACAAAAGCCTTAAACAGTCCGAATCAGCTGCTGTGTGATGGGAACATAGATCTAAACATGGATTTGGTAAACTGTTCTGTAGATGATACTGAAGCAGGGACTGCTAAAGTTAAATCATTAGTAGGGAATGCTTCCAAAAATATAAATATAATTATCAGTGATCGGTATTTTATTGTAAACACTCTTTAAAAAATTGGTATTGAGTACTTTTTTCATCCTTTTCAAAATGAAAAAGTTGGCAAATTGGCATTGTTTTGTCAATTAATAGGTACGGTTTGTTATTCTACTGAGGGTGGCACAGTGGTTAGCACTGCTGCCTCACAGCGCCAGGGACCCAAGTTCGATTCCCGGCTTGGATCACTGTCTGTGCGGAGTTTGCACGTTCTCCCCGTGTTTGCGTGGATTTCCTCTGGGTGCTCTGATTTTCTCCCACAGTCCAAAAGACATGCTGGTTAGGTGCATTGGCCATGCTAAATTTTCCCTCAGTTTAGCCGAACAGGCGTCAGAGTGTGGCGACTAGGGGATTTTCACAGTAACCTCATTGTAGTGTTAATGTTAGCCTACTTGTGACACTAATAAATAAACTGAAGTTGCAAAGAAGTAAATTAATTTAGGATGCACCTGTGGTTAGCACTGCTGCCTCACAGCACCAGGGACCTGGGTTCTATTCCGGCCTCGGGTGACTGTGTGGAGTTTGCACGTTCTCCCCATGTCTGAGTGTGTTTCCTACAGGTGCTCCCGTTTCCTCCCACAGTTTAAAGACGTGCAAGCTAGTCGGATCGGCCATGCTAAATTGTCCCTCAGTATCAAGGAGACCAGAGGGTAAATACATGGGGTTATGGGGATAGGGTCTGGGTGAGATGGTTGTCTAGTGTAGATTTGATGGGAGAAATGGCCTCCTTCTCTACTGTAGGAATTCTATTATTTTTTGAATTTAGATCAGTAATATTTTGAAGTAAAAACTGGAAGTGTTCACATTGAGTGGCCTGAGAGTGACTAGCAAATTCTTATATTCTGTAATCATATCAATACCTCCATTATCATGTTTTTCTTGGGAGGGGGAAGGGTGAAAGAAAGCAGTTATTTTCCTCCTCCTAACTCCGTTTCAGAAAATTGATCAAAGCTGGGGGTGTAGTTAGACTTCATCATTTGCATTGCTAAAATATGGTTCCCTTGTTGCATTAATGTCAAAATGAACTGCAGCTGAACTGGCATGAATTCAGTATTTTGTGAGTCAGAGACCACCTGCTTCAGCTTCTTACTGGAGCACAGGTAGAAAAAAGTAGGTCATTCAGCTCCTCAAGCACTGTCCTGCCAGTCAGTTAGATATGGCTGATCCCCATCTTAAACTCCATTTACCCACCTGAGCTCTATAACCCATAACAATCTATCAATCTCCGTTTGAAATTTTCAATTGATATACTCTCAACTGCTTTTTTTTTGGGAAGAGAATTCCACATCTCTATCACCATTGTGTGAGGGTATGCATTCTTCCCTATATCACTACTGAATAGTTTGGCTGTAGCTTTGAAGTTATGCCCCCTTGTTCTACACTTTTCCACCGGAGAAGTACGGTAGATAAAGAGGAACTATCAACTTCCTTTTGCCATCTGAATGACCTCAGTAAGGTCACTTTTTTTAGAGATTACGAGTTGACTTAACTAGTCACTCGCATAATGAAAAACCACTGAAAGTTGAACAAGAACACCGGGCTGATTTTACATTTTCCGTGTTAGACAAGAATCAGTGAGCCGTTACCCCTTGATTATCATCAGAAAATTCACCAGAGGTCGAAGGCTGTGCGTGTTGCGTAAGCATGCTCACAGAGCCAATTTTACCGTCCCACCCTCCATGGGTGAGGGGCAGACCATGAAAAGGTCCGTTGACCTCAGGCGAGATTTTCCAGTTTCAGGGTGAGTGAGGCCAGAAAGTCCCGCTCCACAACTCTGCTTTTCCCGCTTAATAAAATGATAAGAGCAGCAGAAACGGAATATGTTGGAAACACTCAGCATTTGTGGAGAGAACCGTTTAGGCCTTTAGGAATGAAACCAGGAAGCACATTTTACACAAAGTGAGGTGGAAACTGGGAACTCTCTCACTCGAAAAGTTATGGACATTAAGTTAAATGACATCTTTTAACTGCGGTTGATAGGTTTTTGTTGGGTTAGGACACCAAAAAACATGGAAGAAAGGTGGGTAAATGGAGTTGAATTACAAATCAGCCACGGTCTAATTGAATGACGGACAGAGTTGAGAGGCTGAATGGCAAACTCCTGCTTCCAGGTTCATCAGAACTGGAACACTGACAGGTGAGGAATGCACACGCACACACTGGGTTCTCTGTAGTCATGCAAAATCATGGGAAAACAGAAGATGGTTAAATGGCTGACATGGTTGTCATATAAAACCATGAGGCTCAGGTCACCCTGAAAGCAGATTCTGGTGACAGACAGTACTTGTAATATATCTACAATGTAACAACTCAAAATACTCAATTGCAAGAGAATGAGAGAAAGATTTACCCATTTTTCAACCTGAGCAGTAACCATCACAAAACAAAATGGATGTAGGTTATGAACACAATTTGTACATAGCAGAGATGCTAAGTATACACTTACTGCTTTTAAGTTCAAAATCGTAAACTTCACTTTTGCTCTGATCGCAGAATTTCAGCCAGAGAAGTTAGAATTCAGAAAATTATGCTCCTTTTCGAGCCTAAATAACTTGATTGTCACTAACATTGTGCATTTTCCATTACTCTTAGAATACCAAGCTCTTCCTCCAGAATGATGCAACAATAAACACAGATAATTGGTTCATAACCAATTCATTCTCTCTTTTCATAACAAGTAAAAGTTGAGCTATCAACAAAATGTGTTTGTGAATTGATTTATTTTCCGCTTCGCAGGAGTTGTCTACCCTGCTCCCTTTGGTGTGTCCTCCGTCTCTTTCGCCTGAGACAGTAGGCGTTGCTATGTCGCTCTCCGTGAAAGAAATCCAGGCATATAGACATGTTCACTAATTTACAAAAGAGGTGCTTTTTTTTTATTATTATTTAGCGTCTGGCTGCTGCAATAGTTCTTCAGTTCTCAGCGGGTTAACTGAAGAACAGGAGATGGATTGTAATTGGCCTATTTAAGAGTGTTTTGCATGTGAATACTGCGCTAGTGAAGCATTACTAAGTCTGTTGTGAATGACAGGGTGATTAGAATTTAGATTAGGAAACCCATTCACTACTCAGAAAGTACAGTAATTGGCTCAGTGTGGTGAAAGTTGATTACATGTAATGATAACGTAATAATTTTGGTATTTAATATTGATCTAAATAATCAGAAAGTTGATGTGGTGACACCTTAACCAGTGTTGGGGAAAAAATTCTGTGTGGTATCTCATTACCAGTGAGGTAAATTAAAAACAAGAGAAGCCATGCTGCTGTGGGGAAGTTTGCGAAGGAGTCGAGTGCTTTTTATGTAAGTGTGTAGTTTCACCGTGGAATTTCTTGGTATAAATTAAATTAAGTTGCAAAGTAAAAGTGATCCCAATCTGGAAAAATTGTTCTGTGTGAAACTTATATTGTGTACAGGGGCAGAAGCTTTAATTGTTGATGAGATTACTTGAAGGAGTTGTGGTTGTATTTGAAAAGTTGCTAATGAGTTTTATGTGCGTTTTAGGGGTAAGCAGTGCTGAGAAATAATTCATTATGACCAATATCAATGTTGATTTAAAGTGATTTGAAAAGAATCATTTTGCAGACCACGTTCACACTTTATCAGTAACTTTCTTTCATTAGTGCTGAGTGCAATTAACATGTTGAGAATTCTCTAATATTCTCTGCCATTTGCACTACAGACCGCGAGTAATTAAGCAAAATAGAGACTGCTTTGTTGAACGTGCTACGTGCCCAGTACTACAGGTTCTTTAAATAGGCTGCGGTTATTTTTGTGAAATACATTTTAAAAGAATAATATTATTTAAAGAGTGACAAGACTCTGTGATGCTTGCTGTAACCCTCTTTCTAAAATGGGGATCAACAGCCATTTATTTTCAATGCCTCCTCCCAGATAGTTACACAGAAGATGGAGTCCTTGAAGTGTCTCTCAAACTTATTTGTTTCTGAAAACGAGGTGGTTATTACATCACCCTGAACTCAAAGATCTGGGGGACTCTTGTTACTTTCATATATCCTGAAGTACTGTTGATAAAGCAACTCAGTTTTGCGTCAAACTTTGTTCCTGTTGTCGTGTCGTTACTTAGTGTGGTGACTTTGCATTGTTAAGAAATGGGTAGTAAGTGATTGATATTTATTATTGATGTTATGTTAAGGGCTTGAAGGTGTGTATTCGATCATTGGATAGGAAATATTGTTCATTTTGTTAATTTTTGAACAAGTGATTAATGAAAAACTTGCCATCACCTATGAACAGTGGAGTCTGAAGAAGAGTCTCTTCAGCTCTGAAGAAGTCATACAGACTCAAACCACCAACAGATGCTGCCAAAGCTGCTGAGCTGTATCCAGCATTTTCTGCTTTTATTTCAGATTCCAGCATCTGCAGTATTTTGCTTTTGTTACAACAGTAAAGTCTTGTTAATCTTAAATCCTAACTTGGTCCAGTTGGTAGCACTCTAGTTTGTGACTTATAGGGTGGGATTTTCCAGCCGCGCTCGACCCAAAACCAGAAAAGCCTGCCCGAGGTCAACGGACCTTTGCATGGTTCGCGTCCCGCCCGCTACGATTCCCGTGATGGGCGGGATGGTAAAATTCTGGCCATAGAGTTACATGTTCAAAGTCCAGTACAGCTGACCTATGTAGAATTATGGGAATGCTGCATTGCCAGAGGTACGGTTTTTCAGTCAGATTTGAAACTATGGCCCAGTCTTTAACGTAGAAAAGCATCCTAACATGATTCACAACATTGATCCTGAGCCAAAGGAAGGATTAGTAAGGGTGACCAAATGTTGCTCAAGCAGATGGGTTTTAATCACTCATTCATTTCCTGTTTATGGGAACTTGCTGTGCATAAATTGGAAAATAAGAAATAGGATTAGAAGTAGGCGATTCGACCTTTTGAGCCTTCACTTAAAAGTTAATTGACTCAGCAATAACCTGTTCATTGACACTCAGTTTAGGTTCAGCCAGGGCTGTATAACTCCTGAGTTCATTGCAGCCTTAGTCCAAACATGGTCAAAAGAGCTGAACTTAAGAGGTGAGATGAGGCATGGCAGCACGGTGGGTTTGATTCCCAGCTTGGGTCACTGTCTGTGTGGAGTTTGCACTCCCCGTGTCTTGTGAGTTCCTCCAGCTGCTCTGGTTTCCTCTCAGTCTGAAAGATGTGTGGCCATGCTAAATTCTTCCTCACTGTACCTGAACAGGCGCCAGAGTGTGGCGACTAGGGGATTTTCACAGTAACTTCATTGTAGTGTTAATGTAAGCCTACTTGTGACACTAATAAACCTTAAAACTGCGAGTGACTGTCTGTGAGATCAAGGCAGCATTAGACCAAGTGTGCCATCAAGGAACCCTAGCAAATCTGGAGTCACTGGGAATCAGGGGGACAACTCTCTGATGGTTGTCGGCCTATTTAGTACAAAGGAACATGGTTGTGGGGGTTGGAGGTCAATCATCTCAGCTCCAGGATATCACTGCAGGAGTTCCTCAGGATAGTGTCCAAGGCTCAACCATCTTCAGTTGCTTCATCAATGAGCTTCTTTCCAACATAACGTCAGAAGTGGGGATGTTTGCCAATGATTGCACAGTGTTCAGCACCATTGTGACTCTTCAGATACTGAAGCAGTTCATGTCCCCATGTAGCAAGACCTGGACAATATCCAGGCTGGGCTGAAAAGTGGAAAGTAACATTGGCGCCACACAACTGCCAAAAAATGATTGTCTCCAACAAAAAAGAATCTAACCATCACTCCTTGACACTCAGTGGCATTACCATCACTGAAACCCCCACTATCAACATCCTGGGGGTTGCCCTTGACCAGAAACTGTACCGGACAAATCATATAAATACTATGGCTACAAGAGCAGGTCAGAGGTGAGTAACTCGCCTCCTGAGTCGCCAAATCCTGCCCACCATTTACAAGGCGCAAGGCAGGAGTGTGATGGAATATTCTCCACCTGCCTGGATGAGGGCAGCTCAAACACCACTCAAGACGTTTGGTGGACCAAACTAGCCCACTTGATTGGCACCCCTTCCACCACAATAAACATTCACTTCCTTCTCCACCGGCACATAGTGGCAGCAGTGTATTCTACGTACAAGAAGCACTGCAGAAACTCACCAAGGCTCCTTCAATAATACCTTCCAAATCCATGACCTCTACCATCTAGAAGGACAAGGGCAGCAGACGCATGGGAACACCACCACATGCAAGTTCCCTTCCAAGCGGCACGGTTGCACAGTGGTTAGCACTGCTGCCTCACAGTGCCAGGGATCCGGTTCGATTCCTGGCTTGGGTCACTGTCTCTGCGGAGTTTGCACGTTCTCTCCGTGTCTGCGTGGGTTTCCTCCGGGTGCTCCAGTTTCCTCCTACAGTCTGAAAGATGTGCTGGCTAGGTGCATTGACCCGAACAGGCACCGTAGTGTGGCAACTGGGGGAATTTCACAGTAACTTCATTGCAGTGTTAATGCAAGCCTTGTGACGAATAAATCAACTTTACTTTAAGCCATACATCAGCCTGACTTGAAGCTATATTGGTATTCCTGCAGCAGAACCAAAATCTGGGAGCTCCCTTCCTAGCAGCACTATGGGTGCAGCTACATCACATGCATTGCAGCAGTCTGAGGCGGCACACCATCGTCTTCTCAAAGGCAATGGAAAATGAACAAAAATTGCTGGCTGATCCAGTGATGCCCACATCCAACAAAATAATTTTAAAAATGTAAAGAGCTCTGGGATGTCGTAAAAATCTAGTATAGTGACAGTTCTTTATCCAGATTGATGGTTTCTGGTCTGCCCAACATACTCTGAATGTATTATTTTATCATAATCTTTCTATTGTTAGTCAAAACTTCTATTTTAAATTAACCAATTGTTTGATTACGCAGTGGGATTTATGTACAATTGGGTATATAGTTATCCAAACTGGGATGGTTTCAGAACTATTTAGGTAAAACCTGGTTTCACTATGCAACTATATTATAAAATAAGTATATGTTGAAGTTTAAAACCCCAGTTGAAATCCCTGTGGCAGCTGATATCAGGGCATCTGGATGTTAAATTAGAAGCGTGGTTCTTACCTCCTCATTTGCGCTACAGTCTTATTGGCCACTGCTTTTAAGTCAATGTTTTGGGAGGCGTGTGAAGCTCACTGCAGGCCGGAGAGAGCCTCATGAATACTTAACAGCTGGGGGCCAATGCCATCATTTGTATCCCAATGTTATTTGAATGCTGGGCTGAGCTTGTCACACAAAAAGCCAACTGCACTAGAGAAAGCTGTCACCACATAGATCCAGGGCTAGAAGATATACACCAAAGCAAGTATTACAAGATGTTTTATGGATTCCTTGTGGGCCAAGAGGAGCATAATTGCACCTCCAGCTCCACAGGTGCATCTTAAATCAAAATATAACACCAAGCCACGCAAGGGCAGCACAATGGCACAGTGGTTAGCACTGCTGCTTCACAGCGCCCAGGGACCCGGGTTCAATTCCAGCCTTGGGTGACCGTGGAGTTTGCATGTTCTCCCCGTGTCTGTGGGTTTCCTCCGGGTGCTCCGGTTTACTCCCACAGTCCAAAGGTTAGGTGGATTGGCCATGCTAAATTGCCCCTTAATGTCACAGCTGGTTAGGTGGATTAGCCCTGGTGAATGCACAGGGTTCGGGCTGGTGGTTGAGAGAAAAGATTCTAATGGTGACAAGAGTGTTGAAGATTGAAGTGAGGGGGGTGGTTGGTTAATCAGGTCAGTAGCTGCAAAAATGTGGTGGTGAAGAGATGGCCAAAAGTGAGACAATTAGTTAAAATAGTCTAGGCTTTAGTATCAAGATTTATTATCAAGATTTGATTGAGAAACCAGCTGTGGAACTTAAACCGGTATAAGCTATGAGGCAACATGATTTTTTATTAATTTAAAGGTTTGTAAAATAGTTCATTGCAAATTACTTAGGAATCTTATTGGGGATCATTTTCACTCACAGTCGAAAGACAAATATTATCGGCAAATTCTTGAGGTTAGTAGATGCTTCATTGTTTAGTATTCATATATCCTTTGAGTACGAAGCTTTCAGGCCAACCACATTTTTCTAATTGTTCAGCAGCTGTAAAGTTAATTGACAACATTTTTGATGCTGAATGTTTTGGGGATTCATTAAGCATGTGCAAAGAACATTTAGTAACTCACAGCTGTCCCTGAATAAACTGGAAAAATGTTGCTGGTGTTATACTCATCACCTTCGCAGGTGGGATAAAGGGGCGATTGCAGAATGAAATCCTGCCTCGGTGGTCCAAT
This sequence comes from Mustelus asterias, assembly GCF_964213995.1. Lineage (NCBI taxonomy): Eukaryota > Metazoa > Chordata > Chondrichthyes > Carcharhiniformes > Triakidae > Mustelus > Mustelus asterias. The sequence goes on along the minus strand of NC_135801.1, from coordinate 143,486,042 downwards.
TTTTGTGTGTGGTCTAATGTGATGAAAGCAAAATCGCTGGAAAATATCCAGGCAGATTTGTAGTGTAAATCTTCGAAGAGCACCTTTTACTTTTTAAATTGAGTTTAATGGGGGCACCACGTGAACGTTGAAGAAAATAATCACTCGCTAAATCTTTGAAGAGGTGAATTGAATTTTCCAAACTCTGTCTCTCTACATTACCCCATGCCCCTTCCCTGCAAAACAAAAATCCTGTTGTGAGGAATTGAGATTTATCAATTCCCAAATTGGTGCATTTCAGAATTATCACTGTCAGTCAGCTTTATCGTAAGTGAAGGAAACTGTCAAAGTAAACTAAATTTAAGGTTACAGAAAATACATTTTGGGTCATTTAAAGTTCAGTACTGAAGTGGTTCCTTAGTGTTGCCAGGAATGTCTGCACTCGGTGATGTTGCTGCGGGAGAGAGGTTTGGGACTGTTTAATTGAGGCCAGAGGAAAATTTGGAGGGCAAGTAAACTTGCAGCATTTCTATTCACCTCCATAAACCCTCTACTGTTAGACTTCCTGGTTCAGCCAAAAGGGGAGGCACAGTTTGGACAGTGAACCTTTTAACAGCTTCTGCCTGTAATTTTTTTTTTCCCCTGATTGATTAATCTTTGTTCGATTGACCTTGTTAAGGTCAATTAAAGGTCGACAAGAAATGCTATCCTTGCCAGTGATTCTCATATCACATGAATGAATGAAAAGACATAGAGGTCTAAAGCAGGGAAGTCAAGTCGATATAGATCAACCACAATGTCATTGAATATTGGAGCAGGCTCATGGTCCCTTGAGGCCTATCTCTGCTCCTGCTTGTTGTGATCTTGAGGGTAACAGTTGTTAATGCTTTTCATCATTTTTTATCTGAAACTTGAATTATAGCTCCCAAAAAAACCAAATTAATTAATGTTAACCATCCGCACTGTATGGTTCTTTGATTCTGCGATTTAGAATGGTAATGGCCAATATTCCACCAAGGGACTATCTTCTCCTTGGGTCTCACGCAGCAAGACTAGAAGTAATTAGGGGTATAAATTCAGATATGAACTCAAACTCAAACTGAATATTTTAGCGTTTCAGCATTTTATTTTGATCAGAACCTGAGAATTGTCAAAGTCTGAAGTCACATCATCTTGACCAGAATTTAAGAGAAATGCCTATGGGTTCTAAGTTTGCCAAATTGAAATTCCTGGAAATGATAAATAGAACCCCGGAGAACTGCCAGTTGCAGCATTTCAGAGTATAGTGATTTTCTTTAAATATAAAAATTTATTGGGGAGTGAAGATTCTAAAACTGGTTCCTAAACGAATCATTTCCTTGCTGTTATGGGTAAGTCAGTGCAGCGTACAGCAATGCGGTGCAGTTTGCCTAAAGGAAAATTTGTGCAGTCAGCTGGCTAGTTATCGGAAAACTCATTCTTCATTGACAGGGTAGCTTCATTGTGCAGTATGTATGAAAGCAGTCTCACTCCCTTACCTGAGACCAGGCATTGACTTGTGTTTCAATTATTGAAGAACGTCATCATAATACATACAATGCCATCCTCCTACATACATAGTTCGAATGAGTTTGGTTATTTTGCGTTTTATGGTGAGGTGCACGCTACATAGTGAATGTCACATAATAGCAAATAACAGATGGCTTAAAGCGTATTGCACCCATGAACAGATGCTCATCCTTTTTAAAAATATAAATCTGTGTAATATATGCAGGCTACAGCTTTTGTCTGTCACGAATCTAACCTATTCTAGTTCTGCAGTAAGAGTGCGTATTTTTCTATAGCTGCCACTGTATTTCCATTATCGCCAGAGTGGGTGGAATGAATAAAGTCTGATCTAATTCTTAGTATGAAGCAGAGTGGATTGCCTGACATTTCTGCACACATTGAGTTCCTGACTCTCAGTTGGGGAAGAACAGCGAAATTGATCAGGGAAGAATTGAAGAGTTGTCAACTCACTTCATTTTTGCACTCTTCCTGGACTAATGCCCGGAATGTTTTCTCAGGAGCCCAAACATATAAACTTATCCTGAAAACGTCATTCAGAAATAACCATCTTTGAGCACATTTCACTCGTGATGGACCAATCAATAGGGCACTGTGCAGCATTAGAATTTTTCCTCTCTGAGGTAAATGTGTAAGGACCCTGTGGTTAGCACTGCTGCCTCACAGCACCAGGGACCCGGGTTCAATTCCTGGCTTGGGTCACTGTCTGTGCAGAGTCTGCGTGTTCTCTCCATGTCTATGTGGGTTTTCTCCGGGTGCTCCGGTTTCCCCCCACAGTCTGAAAGACGTGCTGGTTAGGTACATTGGCCATGCTAAATTCTCCCTCAGTGTGCCTGAACAGGTGTCGGAGTGTGGCGACGCGGCGATTTTCACAGTAACTTCATTGCATTGTTAGCGTAAGCCTGCCTGTGACACTAATAAATAAAAACTTTAAAAAAAGAAGTTATACCATTCCACCTTTTCATCTAATGGTCAAGGCAAGAAGTAGGAAACAAATGGAGATGAGGGACAGAAAGCTCCTGTCACAATTTATTCCTTCTTTACACGATGCTGTTCTATGCTTGTTGTGGTTCCACGCGTGCCTCAGGTATCTCGCCAAGTAACCAATATTTTATGTGTGAACCAAGATGACAGGTTTTAACAGGGGAGAATACAACAGTCTAGTGGTTTTGCACTGGATAAGTAATCCAGAAGCCCAGACTAATGCTGCAATCACATAAGTTCACATTCCACAATGGCAGCGAGGGGAATTGAAACTCGGTTATTTAAATTAATTTGGAATGAAAGGTAGCCTTAGTAATGGTAACCATGAAAGCTGATTGTATTAAAAATTCATCTGATTCACTAATGTCCCTTAAAGGAGGAGAAGGCTGGCCTACATGTAGCTCTAGATCTACAGCAATGTAGTTCACTAACTGCCCCCTGAAATGGCCAAGCAAGCCACTCAGTTGTGTCCAACCACTAAGAATTCAAATAAGAATAAAGCCAGATAGAGCATGACCACGGCATCAGATACAACAAAGGCACACCGAATCAGTCAATCCTGCATAGTCCTCACTAATATCTGGGGACCAGTGAGAAGATTGGGTAAGTTGTCCACTAATCAAACAATGGCCTGACAGAAAACAAAAATGATGGAAAATCTCAGCAGGTGTGACAACATCTATGGAGAGAATAGAGCCAAGGTTTTGAGTCTGGATAACTCTTCATCAGAGCTCTGACAAAGGGCATCCACAGTAAGAAGTCTCACAGCACCAGGTTAAAGTCCAACAGGTTTATTTGGTAGCAAAAGCCACTAGCTTTCAGAGCGCTGCCCCTTCGTCAGGTAAGGGGCAGTGCTCCGAAAGCTAGTGGCTTTTGCGACCAAATAAACCTGTTGGACTTTAACCTGGTGTTATGAGACTTCTTACTGTGTTTACCCCAGTCCAACGCCGGCATCTCCACAAAGGGCATCCAGACAAGGCTGATTCCAGGAGTGGGTGTCTGTTTTTTTAACCCCAGTAGGCAGTTGCACCTTGTGCAAGTTGGAAAGATCTCAATGTAAAAATGAAAATATGATTCAAATGGTCACTATTCCTTCATCCCAGCAATATCCTTACAGACACTTAGAAATTAGGAAAACTAAAACAATTTATCATATCACCCTTGGACTCTAATATTCAAGGTAAGTATGTGGTACATGTGAATTAACAGGCAAACTGTGGTCAGACACACTGCACTCCAAGGTAAATGACAGATGCGACCAAAACAGATTCTATGGATTTCTCAGCAACCCACCCAGATGCTTGTCACCCCTTACAAGGGTTTCAGATCTCCATGTTTGAAGAACTTGCCTTGCACTGCTCTTCAAATGTTATTCCCACTCAGGCAGCTTCGACATTGATCCACCTCCAGAATTTCAGACTTGCCTTCTGATACACTTTTCCCCTGGACCTCTGAGTATATTCAAGTTTCATCATCCAAACACAATTTCAGATCTTCAACCATGCCAAGAAGAACATTCACTGCTCCAAAAGGTCCACAGTAAGGAGACATCAACTTTTGGCTGCCTCCTCAGATCTTCAGGGCTTCTCTCAAGCCTGCTTTGCTCTTTGTAGCTCTGTCTTTAACTCAGAGTCTGTAGCTCTGCACCTTTCTTTCAACTTTACTTCTTGGGTTCTGTTTCTGATCCTTGGCCTTGACCCTTGCCGAGGACTTCTTTCTGCATTCTCTTTTTGATCTTTGTCTTTGCCCCTGCCTGGGAACTTCTTCTGGGACTTCCCTCTGTCCCCTCCCAGTGTCTTGCTCCTGGAGACACCTTCTCAGAAAATAGTTCTGTGGTTCAAGTCAACTAAGCCAATTCTGTGCTTCTGCTCAAGCACGTAGGGCCGTTTCCCAGCCTAAAGAATGCAAAAGGACACAAACTGCCCACAAACTATCGACTGGCACATGTACAGAAGGCCTGAGGCCCACCTGGAAATCAGAGTTCCTGATCCCCATTTCATCACAAGGGACAATTAGCATTGAAAGGTCAAGAACCTCACTGCCAGAGTTGGATGGTGCTAAACTTGTGGGGAGGTGTCAGGATCCCTCCATGTCTGCAAGTAGCTACAAATAGGGGATATGAAAAGAGTCAGAAAGGTTAGGGTTGTCAGCCAGATGACAGGGAACAACCTCTCACAGTCGCGGGTTCTGCCACATTTATTGCCATTTAGTAGGATAGTGATTTGATTTGATTCATTATTGTCACATGTATGAATATACAGTGAAAAGTATTGTTTCTTGCATTCTATACAGATAAAGCATACTGTTCATAGAGAAGGAAGGTTTGTTAGAGAATATAAAGAGAATATAAAGACTGACAAATCCCCAGGGCCTGATGGAATCTATCCAAGGCTGCTCAGGGATACGAGAGATGAAATCGCTGGGCCTCTGACGCAAATCTTTGTCTCGTCACTGGACGCAGGTGAGGTCCCAGAGGATTGGAGGATAGCTAATGTGGTCCCGTTATTTAAGAAGGGTAGGAAGGGTAACCCGGGTAATTATAGGCCGGTGAGCTTGACATCCGTGGTGGGGAAGTTGTTGGAGAAGATTCTTAGAGATAGGATGTATGCGCATTTAGAAAGGAATAAACTCATTAACGATAGTCAGCATGGTTTTGTGAGAGGGAGGTCATGCCTCACTAACCTGGTGGAGTTTTTTGAAGAAGTGACCAGAATGGTTGACGAGGGAAGGGCCGTGGATGTCGTCTATATGGACTTTAGTAAAGCGTTTGACAAAGTCCCTCATGGTCGGCTGGTCCAAAAGGTTGGATCTCATGGGATAAAGGGGGAGGTGGCTAGATGGGTGGAGAACTGGCTTGGTCACAGAAGACAGAGGGTGGTAGTGGAAGGGTCTTTTTCCGGCTGGAGGCCTGTGACTAGTGCTGTTCCGCAGGGCTCTGTATTGGGACCTCTGCTGTTTGTGATTTATATAAACGATCTGGAAGAAGGTGTAACTGGGGTGATCAGTAAGTTTGCGGACGACACAAAATTGGCAGGACTTGCAGATAGTGAGGAGCATTGTCAGAAGCTACAGAAGGATATAGATAGGCTGGAAATTTGGGCAAAGAAATGGCAGATGGAGTTCATTCCTGATAAATGCGAAGTGATGCATTTTGGTAGAAATAATGTAGGGAGGAGCTATACAATAAATGGCAGAACCATAAAGGGTGTAGATACGCAGAGGGACCTGGGTGTGCAAGTCCACAGATCCTTGAAGGTGGCGTCACAGGTGGAGAAGGTGGTGAAGAAGGCATATGGCATGCTTGCCTTTATAGGACGGGGCATAGAGTATAAAAGTTGGGGTCTGATGTTGCAGATGTATAGAACGTTGGTTCGGCCGCATTTGGAATACTGCGTCCAGTTCTGGTCGCCACACTACCAGAAGGATGTGGAGGCTTTGGAGAGAGTACAGAGGAAGTTTACCAGGATGTTGCCTGGTATGGAGGGGCTTAGTTATGAGGAGAGATTGGGTAAACTGGGGTTGTTCTCCCTGGAAAGACGGAGGATGAGGGGAGACTTAATAGAGGTGTATAAAATTATGAAAGGCATAGATAGGGTGAACGGTGAGAAGCTTTTCCCCAGGTCAGTGGTGACGTTCACGAGGGGTCATAGGTTCAAGGTGATGGGGGGGAGGTTTAAGACCATAAGACCATAAGACATAGGAGCGGAAGTAAGGCCATTCGGCCCATCGAGTCCACTCCACCATTCAATCATGGTTGATTTCAACTCCATTTACCCGCTCTCTCCCCATAGCCCTTAATTCCTCGAGAAATCAAGAATTTATCAATTTCTGTCTTGAAGACGCTCAACGTCTCGGCCTCCACAGCCCTCTGTGGCAATGAATTCCACAGACCCACCACTCTCTGGCTGAAGAAATTTCTCCTCATCTCTGTTCTAAAGTGACTCCCTTTTATTCTAAGGCTGTGCCCCCGCGTCCTAGTCTCCCCTGTTAATGGAAACAACTTCCCTACGTCCATCCTATCTAAGCCGTTCATTATCTTGTAAGTTTCAATCAGATCTCCCCTCAACCTCCTAAACTCCAATGAATATAATCCCACGATCCTCAGACGTTCATCGTATGTCAGGCCTACCATTCCTGGGATCATCCGTGTGAATCTCCGCTGGACCCGCTCCAGTGCCAGTATGTCCTTCCTGAGGTGTGGGGCCCAAAATTGCTCACAGTACTCCAAATGGGGCCTAACCAGTGCTTTATAAAGCCTCAGAAGTACATCCCTGCTTTTGTATTCCAAGATATCAGAAGGATGTATTTTACACAGAGGGTGGTGGGGGCCTGGAATGCGCTGCCAGGCAAGGTGGTGGAGGCGGACACACTGGGAACGTTTAAGACTTATCTAGACAGCCATATGAACGGAGTGGGAATGGAGGGATACAAAAGAAGGGTCTAGTTTGGACCAGGGAGCGGCATGGGCTTGGAGGGCCGAAGGGCCTGTTCCTGTGCTGTATTGTTCTTTGTTCTTTGTAAGGAAACAAAAAAGTGTAGAATGTAGTGTTACAGTCATAGCTAGGGTGTAGAGAAGGATCAACGTAATGCAAGGTAGGTCCATTCAAAAGTCTGATGGCAGCAGAGAAGAAGCTGTCCTTGAGTCGGTTGGTACGTGACCTCAGATTTTTGTATCGTTTACCTGATGGAAGAAGGTGGAAGAGAGAATGTCCGGGAAGTGTGCGGTCCTTAATTATGCTGTCTGCTTTTCCGAGGCAGCAGGGAGTCTAGACAGAGTCAATGGCGCCTAACACACTGCATTCCTCCATTGACACTTGAACATTCTGCTCCATGAAAAGTGTTGAAATAGTCAAGTCTAGAAAGTGAGAGTTTTGACAGTGGATGGCCTGAGGTAGAGACAGAAGTGAATGATGTTACAGCAGTGAAAGCACTCTTTATTGATTCAGAGGATCCGGGGTCAGAAGCTTAACTTCTTGGGGTTGAGTAGAATTCTGAGTTGTGAATAATCTATCTTAGCTGAAGAAGTGGCAGTGAAGGGAGGTCAAGGTTGTAGTTGATGGTGAGGTTTTGGAGTTTGTGTCAGCATCTGAAAATGATGATTTCCACCTTTCCACTGTTTATTAGGAAAAAGCTATGTATCTTCAGAATCATAGAACAGTTAGAGCGTAGAAAAATGCACACTTGTCTCGGCTGCTTCTCTGCAGGATCAATTAAGCTGGTCTCACTCCAGGTGCTTATCCAATTCTTTTTATTCAAAGCCCCAGTAGAATCTGTTGCCATTACCCTGTCAGTCAGTGCATTCCAGATTCTAATCATTAGCGATGAAAGATTTTTCCACATGTCCCAATTGATTCTTTGACAATCACCTTAAATCAGTGTAACCAATACTTGACCCTTCCACCAATGGGAACAGTTTGTCACTTTCTACTCTGTCTGGACCCCTCATGATTTTTAGCACCTCTATCAAATTTCCTGCCAACTTTCTCTTCTCTAAGAACAACTCCACCTTCTTTGGCTAACAGCAGCAGCAGCTAAAGCAGTGGCACCATGGCTGGCTCTGTTGTTAGGCAGGGAGGGACAAAGAGCACTAGCGCAATAGTTATAGGGGACTCTATAGTTAGGAATACAGATAGGTGCTTTTGTGGACATGAAAGAGACTCCAGGATGGTATGTTGCCTCCCTGGTGCCAGGGTGCAGGATGTCTCTGAACGGACAGAAAGCATTCTGAAGGGAGAGGGTGAGCAGCCAGAGGTCGTGGTACATATTGGTACTAATGACATAGGCAGGAAGTGTGATGAGGTCCTGCAGCAGCAGTTTAGGGAGTTAGGCAGAAAGTTAAAAAGCAGGACCTCGAGGGTTGTAATCTCAGGATTACTCCCTGTGGCACGTGCCAGTGAGGCTCGGAATAGAAAGATAAACAGCTGGCATAGGAGAGAGGGTTTCAGATATCTGGGCCATTGGGGTCTCTTCCGGGGTAAATGGGACCTGTACAAGAAGGACGGGTTGCATCTAAACTGGAAGGGCACAAATATTCTGGCCGGGAGGTTTGCTAGTGTCACACGGGAAGATTTAAACTAGTTTGGCAGGGGGGTGGGAACCAAAGCAAAGGTGAATTAGCTGATGGGGAACCAGAGAGTAGGGCCACTAAGACTCAGAGAAACAGCAGGCAGGGTGGGATTGCAAATCAGAGAGGGTCTGGTGGACTGAAGTGCATTTGTTTCAATGCGAGAAGTGTAACAGGTAAGGCAGATGAACTTAGAGCTTGGATTAGTACAAGGAACTATGATGTTGTTGCCATTACGGAGAGTTGGTTAAGGGAAGGACAGGATTGGCAGCTTAACAATACATTATACAGATGTTTCATGTGGGATAGAGGAGGATGTAAAGGTGTGGGGGAGTTGCACTACTGGTTAAGGAGAATATCACAGCTGTACTGCGGGAGGACACCTCGGAGGACTTATACAGCGAGGCAATATAGGTAGAGCTCAGGAATAGGAAGGATGTAGTCACAATGTTGGGGGTTTATTACAGGACACCCAACTGCCAGCGGCAGATAGAGGAACAGATATGTAGGCAGATTTTGGCAAGGTGTAAAAGTAACAGGGTTGGTAGTAGGAGATTTTAACTTGCCCTATATTGACTGGGACTCACTTGGTGCTCGGGGCGTGGATGGGGCAGAGTTTGTAAGGAGCATCCAGGAGGGCTTCTTGAGACAGTACGTAGAACAGTAGGGAAGGGGCCATACTGGACCTGGTATTGGGGAATGAGCCCGGCCAGGTGGTCGATGTTTAAGTAGGGGAGCAGTTCGGGAACAGTGTAGTCCTCAAGTTAAGGTGCTAAATTGGGGGAAGGCTAATTACAACAATATTAGGCAGGAACTGAAGAATGTAGATTGGGGCCAGATGTTTGAGGGCAAATCAACATCTGGCATGTGGGAGGCTTTCAAGTGTAAGTTGATAGGGATTCAGGACCAGCACATTCCTATAAGGATGAAGGATAAGTATGGCAAGTTTTGGGAACCTTGGATAACGAGAGATATTGTGAGCCTAGTCAAAGAGGAAAAGGAAGCAATTATCAAAGCTAGGAGGCTGGGATCACATGAAGCAAGTGTGGAATATAAGGAAAGTAGAAAGAAACTTAAGCAAGAAGGAAGGAGGGCTAAAAGGAGTCACAAAAAAGCATTGGCCAGCAGGATTAAGGAAAATCCCAAGGCTTTTTATACATATATAAAGAGTAAGAGGGTAGCCAGGGAGAGGGTTGGCCCACTCAAGGACAAGGGAGGGAATCTATGCGTGGAGCCAGAGGAAATGGGCGAGATGTTAAATGAGTACTTTGTATCAGTATTCACCAAAGAGAAGGACTTGGTGGATTTGGTCTGGGAAAGTGTGTGTAGATAGTTTCAGTCATGTTTAGATCAAAAAGGAGGAGGTATTGGGGTTCTTGAGAAACATTAAGGTAGACAAGTCCCCAGGGCCTGATGAGATATACCCCAGAATACTGAGAGAGGCAACGAAGGAAATAGCTGGGGCCTTGAGAGAAATCTTTGTATCCTCACTGGCTACAGAGGAGGTACACACAGTAAGAAGTCTCACAACACCAGGTGAAAGACCAACAGGTTTATTTGGTAGCAAAAGCCATTAGCTTTCGGAGCGCTGCTCCTTCGTCAGATGGGTGGGAGTTCTGTTCACAAACAGGGCATATAAAGACACAAACTCAATTTACAAAATAATGGTTGGAATGCGAGTCTTTACAGGTAATCAAGTCTCAAAGGTACAGACAATGTGAGTGCAGAGAGCATTAAGCGCAAGTTAAAGAGATGTGTATTGTCTCCAGACAGGACAGTTAGTGAGATTTTGCAAGCCCAGGCAAGTCGTGGGGGTTACAGATAGTGTGACATGAACCCAAGATCCCGGTTGAGGCCGTCCTCATGTGTGCGGAACTTGACTCTCAGTCTCTGCTCAGCGACTCTGCGTTGTCGTGTGTCGTGAAGGCCGCCTTGGAGAACGCTTACCCGAAGATCAGAGGCCGAATGCCCGTGACCACTGAAGTGTTCCCCAACAGGAAGAGAACAGTCTTGCCTGGTGATTGTCGAGCGGTGTTCATTCATCCGTTGTCGTAGCGTCTGCATGGTCTCCCCAATGTACCATGCCTCGGGACATCCCTTCCTGCAGCGTATCAGGTAGACAACATTGGCCGAGTTGCAAGAGTATGTACCGTGTGCCTGGTGGATGGTGTTCTCACGTGAGATGATGGCATCCGTGTTGATGATCTGGCACGTCTTGCAGAGGTTGCTGTGGCAGGGTTGTGTGGTGACGTGGTCACTGTTCTCCTGAAGGCTGGGTAGTTTGCTGCGGACAATGGTCTGTTTGAGGTTGTGCGGTTGTTTGAAGGCAAGAAGTGGGGGTCCATGCACCATGCAGACGCTCTGACTTGCATTTCAACCATTATTTTGTAAATTGAGTTTGTGTCTTTATATGCCTTGTTTGTGAACAGAACTCCCACTCATCTGACGAAGGAGCAGCGAGCGCTCCAAAAGCTAATGGTTTTTGCTACCAAATAAACCTGTTGGACTTTAACCTGGTGCTGTGAGACTTGTTACTGTGTTTACCCCAGTCCAACGCCGGCATCTCCACATCATGACTACAGGGGAGGTCCCAGAGGATTGGAGAATAGCCAATGTTGTTCTTTTGTTTTAGAAGGATAGCAAGAATAATTACAGGCCGGTGAGCCTTACATCAGTGGTAGGGAAATTATTGGAAAGGATTCTTCGAGACAGAATTTATTCTCACTTGGAAATAAGTGGACGTATTAGAGGCAACATGGTTTTGTGAAGGGGAGATCGTGTCTCACTAACTTGATCAAGTTTTTCGAGGAAGTGACGAAGATGATTGATGAGGCTAGAGCAGTGGATGTTGTCTACATGGACTTCAGTAAGATCTTTGACAAGGTCCCTCATGGCAGACTGGTGCAGAAGGTGAAGTTGTATGGGATCAGAGGTGAGCTGGCAAGGTGGATACAAAACTGGCTCGGTCAAAGAAGACAGAGGGTAGCAGTGGAAGGGTGCATTTCTGAATGGAGGGCTGTGAGAAGTGGTGTTCCTCAGGGATCAGTGCTGGTACCTTTGCTGTTTGTAATATATATAAATGATTTGGAGGAAAATGTAACTGGTTTGATTGGTAAGTTTGCGGACGATACAAAGATTGGTGGATTTGCGGATCGTGATGAGGACCATCAGAGTATAGAGCAGGATACAGATCGGTTGGAGACTTGGGCAGAGAGATGGCAGATGGAGTTTAATCCGGACAAATGTGAGGGAATGCATTTTGGAAGATCTAATAAAGATAGGAAATATACAGTAAATGGCAGAACCCTGAAGAGTATTGATAGGCAGAGAGATCTGGATGTACAGGTACACAGGTCACTGAAAGTGGCAACGCAGGTGGAGAAGGTAGTCAAGAAGGCATACGGCATGCTTGCCTTCGTCGGCCGGGGCATTGAGTTTAATAATTGGCAAGTCATATTGCAGCTTTATGGAACCTTAGTTAGGCCACACTTGGAATATAGTGTTCAATTCTGGTCGCCACACTACCAGGAGGGAGTGGAGGCTTTGGAGAAGGTACAGAAAAGATTTACCAGGATGTTGCCTGGTATGGAGGGCATTAGCTATGAGGAGAGGTTGGAGAAACTTGGTTTGTTGTCACTGGAATGATGGAGGTTGAGGGGTGACCTGATTGAAGTCTACAAGATTATGAGAGGCATGGACAGACTGGATAGTCAGAAGCTTTTTCCCAGGATGGAAGAGTCAATTACTAGGGGGCACAGGTTTAAGGTGCGAGGAGCAAGGTTTAAAGGAGATGTACGAGGCAGGTTTTTTACACAGAGGGTGGTGGATGCCTAGAACTCGCTGCCGGGGCAAGTAGTGGAAGCAGATACGATAGTGACTTTTAAGGGGCGTATTGACAAATACATGAATAGGATGGGAATGGAGGGATATGGTCCCCAGAAGGGTCGGGGGATTTAGTTCAGTCAGGCAGCATGGTCGGTGCAGGCTTGCGGGGCCGAAGGGCCTGTTCCTGTGCTGTAATTTTCTTTAGAAACATAGAAACCCGACAGTACAGAAAGAGGCCATTCGGCCCATCGAGTCTGCACCGACCACAATCCCACCCACGCCCTACCCCCATATCCCTACATATTTTACCCACTAACCCCTCTAACCTAAGCATCTCAGGACACTAAGGGCAATTTTTAGCATGGCCAATCAACCTAACCCGCACATCTTTGGATTGTGGGAGGAAACCGGAGCACCCGGAGGAAACCCACGCAGACACGAGGAGAATGTGCAAACTCCACACAGACAGTGACCCAAGCCGGGAATCGAACCCAGGTCCCTGGAGCTGTGAAGCAGCAGTGCTAACCACTGTGCTACCGTGCTGCCCCCTTTGTTCTTTGTTCTCCAGTCTTGTCACATAACTGAAGTCCCTTGAGCCTAGAACTCGCCTTTTTAAATCTTTTCTGTAAGACCTCTAAAGCCTTCACATCCTTCCCAAAGTGCAGTGACCAGAATTGGAGACAAGGGGGGGAATTTTCCCGTCCCGCCTGCCACGGGAATCGTAGTGGGCGGGGCGGACCATGCAAAGGTCTGTTGATGTCAGGTGGAACTTTCTGGTTTTGGGGCGAGTGCCAGATTATTTTCATCCCAGTGAAGTTGACCCTCCTCCAGTTAAGTACTTTTATTCTAGATTGATCCTTTCCTTTTCCATAGCTAATCTAACCTTATGATATTATGATCACTGTCTCTTGAAATAAATGTTCTCCAATTGCTACTTGATCCGGCAATACCTCCTTCCTTTCTGGGCTAGAATCATACTGATCAAGAACATTCACCTGAACACACTTCAGAAACCTTTCCCCTCTCGGTCCTTTGCACTATTACTATCTCAATCTGTTTTGGGATAATTAAAGTCCTCCAACTCCATAGGTCTTTTTGCCTCTAAGTAAATTTGCTCCTATATTCTTCCTACTAGTTGATGGATGAGACACTGCAGCCAGGAATGGAATGATACTTCTATTGTTTCTTAGCTTTCAACAAATGGATTCTGTCTTTGACCCTGCCATGACATCCTTTCTCTCTCTCCAGCACTGTAATATCCTTAATAATCAATATTGCCACCACATTCCCATTCTTTTGTTCCCTATCCTTCCTGAACACCTTGCATCCAGGAATATCCAGTAAGGACAAAAGAACTTGGAGCAGGAGTAGGCCATCGGGCCCCTTGAGCCTGTTCCACCATTCAGTAAGATCATAGCTGATCTTTTTGTAGACTCAGTTCCACTTACCCGCCCATTCACCATAACTCTTAATTCCTTTACTGTTCAAAAAGCTATCTATCTTTACCTTAAAAACATTTAGCACCCAAACCTGTCCTTTTTGGAGCCAGGCTGCCATTATCACCATAACAACATGACCAGAACTTTACTGCCCCATCCACCAAGGGAATTGGAAGGGGCGAGGTGTGGACAATGAGAAAGACCATTGGCCTCAGGTGGGATTTTACGGTTTCGGGATGAGCGAGGCCATAAAATCCTGCCCCATATTTCCATGTAGTTATCTGCACCTACACCTCAACAATCTTATCTATCATGTTGCATACGTGCACTGTTTACCTAAGTTAGCTTTTGTTGCATTCCATAGTTGGATAGTTAGATTTTCCAAGTGTGAGCTACAGCACCATTAAAAGTAAAAGTGATATGTCGTTCTGAAAGAACTTAGTATTTGGTCATTGGTGGTGAAGCATCTCACATTTTGATTTTGATATAAACTTCATTTCTCCTTCCGCCATCACAAGTTCATACCAGGATCTGTAGTCACAATGTTTCCATTTTTAAATAGCTAGCTCCACTCAGTAAGTGTGAAGAATGGATATTGCAGTCACACGAGGCAGTGAAAACGAGAAATGGTTCTGTACTGGCTACTGTCGTGCAATAAGAACAAATGGGTTATCCTAACTACTTTTTTCTTTTTTTTTTGTATGTTACAGTCAAGTCTCCTTGGGCCTGACATAGGTATGGGCAGTCCAGGAGCCTTATCCCCAACAGGCACCAAGCCTGGCTCACAGTATTATCCATATTCCAGCAATAATTCCCGTCGGCGACCAATGCATGACTCCTCAATGGGTGAGTGCTGTTCCACATTTAATTTCTACTATTGAACTCACCGCTTTAGTCTTTTGCGAGTCTGAAGTGGACCATTTTGCAACTCTTAATATACCCCCAATGTACTGTCATCCCTTCAAAAACTACTTTGGCAAAATTTACAATGCTGAACGTTCTGAATTGCCATTTGAGAAATGGGCCGAGCTGTTACAATATTAAGTCTGAGAAACAAATGAATTATTTTGGGAGTGGAAAATAAAGGTTGCTGATAAAGCGTAAAAGGGCATTCAGTATAAAAAATGTGATTTACCCACCTGCAGTTTAATCCCGTGAGCACTGCAAGAGCACAATATGCCAGGAATCTTGCAATTCTTGCATCTGGTCTGAAAAACATGACGTGAAGTCTCTCTGTCATTGCCATGTAATTTGAATTTGCCCACCAATATTTAGGCAGAAGTCTTCAGGAGATCATTGTCACTTTCTGGTGCAAAATGTCAGAAGTGATGTTGATTGGCCAGGAACCAGCAAAATGACTGGTTTCCCACCCCAGATCTGAGCAGAAAACTCAGATGTCCAATATAGCTAATGTTTCGTTAAGGCATGTATTAAACAGGTGAACTACACCAAGGCCCAGATACTTACTGTTGAATATCAGTGACACATAATAGAGATCTACGAATTTTTGTGCTAAGCCCTTTGAACTGTAGAAAATGTCCACATTTGCTCTTTTTCTAAGGTGAGGTTATATCTGGAGAGCATTTTAATCTACTTAGAACAGAGGTGTTATAATTGATTATTATGAAGAGATCACAGAAACTGCATTGCACAAAATTAAAGTAGTTTGACTTCAGTATGAATTCCAACCTCCCCACCCCTGCAGTTGCCAACTCCCCTTCGCTGACCAGTAGCATATTGATGATACCAACATACCAATTTAGTCAAATGGCCACCTTAAGTATTTTGTAGTCAGTCTATTCAGATATGTTATTTCTATTAAAAAAACATTCATGACCACGTCCTGCCCTGTTCTCGGGTAAGTACGAGCAAAACTTTCACCTTAAGCAGGACTTGAGCTTGAAAGAAAATAGCCAGTTCTCAACTAGTGTCTACAAAAACATTAACTGCCAGTGGGTGTCTCCTGATGTTGTACATGAGGAATCCAGATCAAAGGCACTTTTTGAGAGAGAGATGGAGAGGGAGGGAGGAGATGGTGGTGACAGAAGAGGGAGAAGAGTGGAAAAGAGAAATGATAGTAGCGAAGGAGGAATGGAAATGGGTAAAAAAGGAGTAGCGGGGAGAGGAGTTAGGAAGGTGATGAGTGAGAGAGGAAGGAGCTGACTGGATACGTATTTCTTAGTGGAGTGATGGAGAGTGGGTGGTTTTTGGATGGGGATTTGTTCTTTTGGGGAGTGGATGGGGAGGGTGTTGTACTTGATTTGTTACCTCAGTGGAACAGGGAGAAGGTGCTTTCCGCACCAGTAGATGAATGATGGGGGATTTTCACAGTGACTTCATTGCAGTGTTAATGTAAGCCTACTTGTGACGCTAATAAATAAATAAAATATTGGTCACTGATCTTATTCTGAGGGTAGGGGAAATGTAGCTGTCTTAGGAATTGGAGATAACATTACATGAGTCTATCCCCAGCCTAGTGCCTTCAATGAAATATCTGTTTCCTGGAGCTTACTTAATGGAGGAGGCCTCCAGAAAAGATTTATAATTAGCCTGAAATTTATTATTTTAAAAACACTGCACGGAGTGAATGCAAAACACTGCAGGGAGTGAATACATTCCACTGAAAGCGCTCTCCCAATATTCCATCTTTTTCTTTTAATATAGAAATGGTTAAATCAGCATCCTTATAACAGGATATAAAAAATAGCTTTTTTTTTAGTAGGTTAGAGAAGGTTCACACACTTTATCATGAAGTTGGCAGGAATCTTGCAGACGTGGACTTGGTGAAAGTATTTTAAAAGCTGATTTTGTGAGAAATAAGATAGGCAGTTTTGGAGGGTTCATAAACATTGTGATTTGTTGTAGTTTCATCAGACCTAGCGCGCAACTGTTCCCTTCATTTATTTTATTATGGACAGCTTGGGGCTTCAAGAGTTGTTTAACATAGACTTTATAAGGAGGTTATGGAATGCCCACTTGCTGTAGCGATACTTTTTCCTGTCAAGGTATTTTGACTACCATCAAGATATTTTGCTCCATAGGTGACTGCAGGTTATAAGACAGGTTATTAGATAGATGACAGCAAGTCACATGATTCAGGGTGATGTCATGTGAAAAGTGCGAGTGACCAATGGACAACATTAGAACTCTGAACGTTGAATTTGAAGATGTGCTCAACATTTTAATGCTGTTCCTCGTAACTTAAGACCACACCAGGAGTATTGCATGCAGTCCCTGCCTAACAAAGGATATACTTCCACAGAGGGGGCGCAGTGGAGGTTCACTAAGCTGATACCGGGGTTGGTAGGATTGTCCTATGAGGAGAGATTGGTTCGACAGGGCCCATATTCACTAGAGTTTAGAAGGATGAGAGGAGAACTGATTGAAATGTGTAAAATTCTAACAGGGCTGGACAGAAAAGATGCAGGGAAAAGGTTTTCCCTGACTGAGGAATCTAGAGTAAGAAGCCTAACAACACCAGGTTAAAGTCCAACAGGTTTATTTGGTAGCAAAAGCCACTAGCTTTCGGAACAGGTTGTTCCTTCGTCAGGTGGGTGGGAATTCTGATCACAAACAGGGCACAAAGACACAAACTCAATTTACATGAATAATGATTGGAATGTGAGTCTTTACAGCTAATCAAGTCTTAAAGGTACAGACAATGTGAGTGGAGGGAGCATTAAGCACAGGTTAAAGAGATGTGTATTGTCTCCACAGAGGGCAGTTAGTGAGATTTTGCACATCCAGGCAAGTTGTGGGGGTTACAGATAGTGCGACATGAACCCAATATCCTGGTTGAGGCCGTCTGCATGTGTGCGGAACCGGGCTATCAGTCTCTGCTCAGCGACTCTGCGCTGTCGTGTGTCGTGAAGGCCGCCTTGGAGAACACTTACCCAGAGATCAGAGGCTGAATGCCCGTGACCGCTGAAGTGCTCCCCAACAGGAAGAGAACAGTCTTGCCTGGTAATTGTCGAGCGGTGTTCATTCATCCATTGTCATAGCGTCTGCATGGTCTCCCCAATGTACCATGCCTCGGGACATCCTTTCCTGCAGCGCAACAGGTAGACAACGTTGGCCGAGTTGCAAGAGTATGTACCGTGTACCTGGTAGATGGTGTTCACACGTGAGATGATGGCATCCGTGTCGATTATCCGGCATGTCTTGCAGAGGTTGCTGTGGCAGGGTTGTGTGGTGACGTGGTCACTGTTCTCCTGAAGGTTGGGTAGTTTGCTGCGGACAATGTTCTGTTTGAGGGTGTGCGGTTGTTTGAAGGCAAGAAGTGGGGGTGTGGGGATGGCCTTGGCGAGATGTTCGTCTTCATCAATGACATGTTGAAGGCTCCGGAGGAGATGTCGTAGCTTCTCCGCTCCGGGGAAGTACTGGACGACGAAGGGTACTCTGTCCACCATGTCCTGTGTTTGTCTTTTGAGGAGGTCGGTGCGGTTTTTCGCTGTGGCGCGTCAGAACTGTCGATCGATGAGTCGAGCGCCATATCCTGTTCTTATGAGGGCATCTTTCAGCGTCTGGAGGTGTCTGTTGCGATCCTCCTCATCCGAGCAGATCCTGTGTATACGGAGGGCTTATCCGTAGGGGATGGCTTCTTTAACGTGTTTAGGGTGGAAGCTGAAGAAGTGGAGCATCGTGAGGTCATCCCCGGAGCAGAGAAGCTACGATATCTCCTCCGGATCCTCCAACATGTCATTGATGAAGACGAACATCTCGCCAAGGCCATCCCCACACCCCCACTTCTTGCCTTCAAACAACCGCACAACCTCAAACAGACCATTGTCCACAACAAACTTACCAGCCTTCAGGAGAACAATGACCACGGCACCACACAACCCTGCCACAGCAACCTCTGCAAGACGTGCCGGATCATCGACACGGATGCCATCATCTCACGCGAGAACACCATCCACCAGGTACACGGTACATACTCTTGCAACTCGGCCAACGTTGTCTACCTGTTACGCTGCAGGAAAGGATGTCCCGAGGCATGGTACATTGTGGAAACCATGCAGACGCTATGACAATGGATGAATGAACACCGCTCGACAATTACCAGGCAAGACTGTTCTCTTCCTGTTGGGGAGCACTTCAGCGGTCACTGGCATTCAGCCTCTGATCTCTGGGTAAGTGTTCTCCAAGGCGGCCTTCACGACACACGACAGCGCAGAGTCGCTGAGCAGCGACTGATAGCCAGGTTCCGCACACATGAGGATGGCCTCAACCGGGATACTGGGTTCATGTCACACTATCTGTAACCCCCACAACTTGCCTGGATGTGCAAAATTTCACTTACTGTCCTGTCTGGAGACAATACACATCTGTTTAACCTGTGCTTAATGCTCTCTCCACTCACATTGTACCTTTAAGACTTGATTAGCTGTAAAGACTCACATTCCAATCATTATTCATGTAAATTGAGTTTGTGTCTTTGTGCCCTGTTTGTGATCAGAATTCCCACCCACCTGACGAAGGAACAGCCTGTTCCAAAAGCAAGTGGCTTTTGCTACCAAATAAACCTATTGGACTTTAACCTGGTGTTGTTAGGCTTCTTACTGTGTTTACCCCAGTCCAACGCTGGCATCTCCACATCATGAGGAATCTAGAACCAGGGAATAAAGTCTCAGGATAATGGGAAGACCATTTAGGACGGAAATGACAAAATATTTATTCACGCAAAGGATGGTGGACCTACCACAGAAGGCTGTGGAGGTCAAGTCACTCAATTCAAGAAAGAGGTAGATTGTTTATAAAAAACGTAACGGCACCAAAGGGTATGGGAAGAAAATGGGAATATGGTATTGAGATAGAGGATCAGCCATGTTCTTCATGAATGGAGGAGCAGGCTTGAAGGACGGAATGGCCTCCTCCTGCTCCTGGTTTCTACATTTCTAAGTTTTTATTCTTGCCTTTCATGACATTACCAAGAATCATCAATGTTTTTTTAAAATTATTACCTCTTCTACAAAGGAAAAATTAACTAGTGAATTTAAAGCAATAAATACTTTACACAAAATAGATACAGAAAACTTATTTTGATATTTTTAACTGATGGCATATCCTTGCTGAAGGTGGTGTGACCTAGATGAAAAGATATTAATGATAGCCCCAGAAGAGTTCAAGCCGCCTGGATCACATGATGATCATTATAGTATCATCAGGTCCCCTCTGCGAAAGAACCAATTTCGGTGCATGATACAAAATTAGCAGTAGCTGCAAATGTGTCACAGAAACACTATCTTGAATAGGCAGTATGTTCCTGGTAGATTACCTTTGGGAATAGTGGAATATTTTTAATTTTCCCTGAAGAGATTAAATGGGAGAGGTACAATCCGCAATAGGACAGAACATACGAGGCAAATGAAAGATGCAGGTTTGCTTGCTGAATGATCTCATTCCACATTTCTTTATCTTCTTAATGCCTTGCGACGATGTCACATGTCAGACAAGCAAAGGATAAGCAGAATCTAAGCCTTGAGATAACTTTACCGCTCAGTCCGTAGTCACATTATCCTTATTCTCAGTAAGTTATGTACTTTGGAATTGTTCGGAAAACAACATACAAATTACGTTTATATCGTTTTGACTATATATAATATAACTTACCGTGACCAAATCCAAACTTGTTACTTTGAAAATAAGTGGAGAATAAGGAATGGTCATTAAATCAACAAGCCCATCCCATTCTTCATATATCTCCATGACAAACACTAAGAAAGGAAATGGTGGCCCCACAGATAGAAAAGACTGATTGAAGTTGGACCAGAGTATAATGCTGTAAAACCCCTGTTGACATAGACTTGTGGAAAGGATCATCAGTTGATAATGACCAGTAAAATTGACATTGACATGAATTGCAGTGGTGCCTGTGAGGAGTGGCCACCTGTGAAGCATAGCCACGTGCTCCCAGTTCCATCTGTGATTTACAGTTTTAATGAACCTGCCCTCTGAGATCGTTTCACATTATAACGGGAACATAAAAAGTAATGATAGAGGGGTTGAGTGTTTTCAGATGTGATTTTAATTGACAGCCATGTGGAGGGGACCACCTGTGAATAAAGACCACTTTTTTGTGTGAACCATGGGTGGTTGCTTTGACAGGTTTAGCTGCATGTCCCATTATTCATTGACAAAATTCAGATGCAAGTTGTCAAAAATTATCAGGTGCTCCTATGGAGTCGCTGCTGATATTACTGCACAAGACAGTGAATATATGCTACTTAGCTAGCTAGCACTGTTTAACACGACAGGTCGTTCCTTGTTAGTGAAATTTGTCTTGATTTTAAGTTTTCCCCTTCCTCTAAATTCCGCCCGTATCCAGCATGGACCATTATTTCTGGGTTACTTTACAGAAGCTCATCATTTACTTTTCATCTGTCATTCTTCTGATATCTGCCTTGCAAATCTAAAGCAGGAAGATGAACATTTGAGTGGGAAAGTTGCATTGCCATTGTGTCTATTTGCAAGTAGGGCTTTCATATCATTTGCATGCTGCCATGTCTTGGACAACTCCCTGAAAAAAAAGGAACTAAGGGATAAAAACCCTCATTGATTGCTCCATTGGTGGCCCAGTTGCTACAAAGCACTGCCTGTATGATACTGAGCTATACAGACCCAAAAGCCTTTAATCCACAATCTAAGCTATTAGCTGATCTCAGTGAAGCAGTAATGTGCATAGTTGACTTTAATGTCCCTAGGCTAGGAGAGCGAATAATCAACCAGATATCCCATTTCTGACTGTTGTCTTTGCGAGGAATGATGCAGTCGTAGATATCCAGTGATACTGTTGTAAGATTGAACTATGAAAGCCCCATAGTGTAACAACTTGATGAGATTTAGGGGAGGTGATGGCCTAGTGGTACTATCGCTAGACTATTAACCCAGAAACTCAGCTAATGTTCTGGGGACACAGGCTCGAATCCCGCCATGGTAGATGGTGGAATTAAGAATCTACTGACGACCATGAAACCATTGTCAATCTGCTGTCCTTACCTGGTCTGACCTATATGTGACTCCAGAGCCACAACAAAGTGGTTGACTCTCAACTGCCCTCTGAAATGGCCTGGCAAGCCACTCAGTTCAAGTGCAACTAAAGATGGCCAATAAACGCTGGCAGCCAGCGACGCCCATGTCCCACAAATTAATTTTAAAAAGATTCACCAGTAACATCTTCATGAAAGCTAGCCGCTTGGTCAGCAACTGAAGCTTGCCCTGATGTGAGTAAAATAATTGGGTAAATTTAGTGTTTCTGATTTTGTACAAGATCCATCCATCTGTAAATTTAATCCTGTGCCCTCTTCTGTCTAAAATTCTTATATATACATATAGAATATATATATTCTATATTCTATAGAATATTACATCGTTCTATAGATGTAATGGGGAAGAAAATGGGTAAGTGCAGTTAATTTGACAAGAAGCCCTGGTGAAAAGAGATTTGTACTAACATGCTCACTTACTGATTTACAGAGATTCCACCGAAAAAGGTTAGAAAGGTTCCTCCAGGCTTACCATCTTCAGTAAGTTACATTGTTCAATTATAATGTTCCATGTGTCAGAAGTATTGACGAGAACACTTTAAAGTTTCACACTCTATATGAACGATCAGAAGGGAAACCTTTCTATAACGTAACTTCATGTTGAGAGAAGAAGTAAAGATACATTTCCCTTCTGTTTCTGGAAATCTTCTGTAAAATTTGTTTCTGCTTTCATGTAGGACAATGTAAACTTTTAAAGAGCAAGTTATATATTATTATTTGTTGTTTTTAAACAAAATATTTATCCTGAAAATAAGGGAGCAACTCAGTCTGGGATTTGTATATCATTGTTGTAACTTCATCTATTCTGTCTTCAAAATATGACTAGATTAAAATGCTCCTTGGCTGGGAAAACATCCATATTAGAGAGAAGATAATATACATTAATAGTAAGCATGAGCCCATAAGTTGGTTCCTAATAAATCAAATTATTTGATTAAAATATTTTTTCTGCATTTTTTTCTCCTTTTTCTACCTCCCTCTCCTTAAAGCATTGGGCTGTGTTTTCCATCTCTTACCTATAAGAAGGCAGATAAGATTGCCTTTCTTTTGCTCGAAAACAATTCTAACACCAGCAGTCTCCCTCCAGTACATCTCCTCAATGGCCATTCATGTGTGAACCTGGATGGCGAGTGTTGGAATATCACAGCCAAGGCTGATTCCACATCTTGACCTCGACAAACGTACACGTTCCAGCAGGTATCGCTGCGTGAATATCAGCAGAAGCGAAGCTGGCAGATATTTCCTCCTCCAGCTGAAATCCAATGGCAGTAGAGGCCTAAGCATAACAAATCTACTGACATCTTTGTTTGAGGTCAAAAAATTTAGCAAAAATTCGAATTGAATGTCACAAGTTCTGATTTGCACGGCTCATTTACACTGTCACCTTTATGAACTGAGCCATCAGAAGATTGTTTAAAGAACATTGTCTTCATCACTAGGGAGGGAAAAGAGCCAGTTATTTTTGCACTAACCTGGAACAATATGGTGATTTTTTTTTGTATCACAGTGGAATGATTTACACCACGTTGTGTCTGGCAAATACTTAACTTTTGAGTTAAGCCAATATTTGTAATTCACTTCTATCCAGGGAAGATTTAACACTTAAACAACAAGAATAGTATCTATCATAGCATTTTTTTTATGAATGATGGTTAAATTTTAAAATGCTTTATTTTTAAGCACGTTATGTTAACAATGAGGACAACTCCATTTTGGCACTGTGCTTTGAGGAAAAATCCTATGGCATTTATTACATCTGCAAAGATACTGAAGTGATGTCAAGCTCTTTCAAAAAGTAAAAGTATATACAATTTATAAAATGCAGTGAATTTTATAAAGAACAATTAATGGATTCTCGGTGATTTAAATGAATAATGGTAAACTATGGTTGACTTTGGTACAGATGCTCTTCTGATGCAATAAAAAGAGTCCAAAAAATGAATTACAACCATTGCTCACAGTTTTATAAGTCGTTCCACCCGATATCTTTACAGACGCATGAAGCATTAATTGACAGTACGTGACATTTTGCTGTTTGGCAAATTGTAGTTTGGTCCTCATTTTAAATTGTGACCGATCTAAAAGCTACAGTGACCATGAGATCACTTTTGTTTGTTCTTTTTTTTCTCCGCACTCTATGAAGTCAGGCCATCCAGCTTGCAGGGGGGAACTTGCAAGGGAGCTTTGAGTAGGTTTTTATCCTGCTTATGCCTATCCTTGTGACTTGTAGTCACGCACCCTCACTTTGGTAAATCTTTGGCACTGATTACATTTGCACAGAAGAGAGGAAATATTTCTCTTCATTCAAGATCCCTATTTGGCCTCAGGAGCTTTTGAATTTTCCTCGTTGTGCAAATTTGGAGTGCAAACTCAATACATTGAAAGACTTTGATCTGTGCTAAGATCTGAGTTGAGCATGTGATGTAAGTGATGGCACTGGACCATAATTTGATGTGGCACGGCATCTAACAGCATCTGTGGTTAGTTAGACTGGCCCTTGCACGTTTCTATTTCAAATGTTTTTTGTATGTTGTGTGAATTTGCTGAAAGTGCAAGTTGATATCATCACGATGAGGGCAGATCAGGCACCTGGAACTCGTACGCAGTACAAACAATCATGCATCTCATAAATCAATTGGATTAAAGGATTGTGAAGTTAACAGTGCAAGGACTAAGAAGGAAGAAATTAGAATGGGTAAATTTAATGTCAATCAGATACTGCAGGAGAAGTAAGGAGAGAATCATAGAATCATAGAAACCCTACAGTGCAGAAGGAGGCCATTCGGCCCATCGAGTCTGCACCGACCACAATCCCACCCAGGCCCTACCCCCACATATTTTACCCGCTAATCCCTCTAACCTACGCATCCCAGGACTCTAAGGGGCAATTTTTTTAACCTGGCCAATCAACCTAACCCGCACATCTTTGGACTGTGGGAGGAAACCGGAGCACCCGGAGGAAACCCACGCAGACACGAGGAGAATGTGCAAACTCCACACAGACAGTGACCCGAGCCGGGAATCGAACCCGGGACCCTGGAGCTGTGAAGCAGCAGTGCTGACCACTGTGCTACCGTGCCGCCTATGGAGGAAAATAAAGATTGGATAACAGAAAGAGAGAGAAAGACACAGGAAAGTTTTTTTTAAATACTTAAAATTGCCTACAATATTTTGTTTATTAGTGTCAGAAGTAGGCTTATGTTAACACTGCAATGATGTTACTGTGAAAATGCCCTAGTCGCCACAATCCGGTTCCTATTCAGGTACACTGAGGGAGAATTTAGCATAGCCAATGCACCTAACCAGCACATCTTTTGGACTGTGGGAGGAAACCGGAGCACTGAGAGGAAACCCATGCAGACACGGGGAGAACATGTAGACTCCGCAAAGACAGTGATCCAAGCCTGGAATCGAACCCGCGTCCCTGGCGCTGTGAGGCAGCAGTGCTAACCACTGTGTTACTGTGCTGCCCCACTTCTGAAAAATTTGAAGGAATAAGACTTCATCCTTGTAATAGCTAATTTTCAGTGACAGAGAGTTTGACTGGCAGTAATTAATATACTTACCAAGTTATTGAAATTTTGTTTAGATAGAAATGGACGAGATTTCACTTTCTCTGGTGATTTAATCTTGTATCTGTTATGCAAATATGGCAGCTTCATGCCATTCAATGCATTGCAATGGTGAGGCAAATGGGGAGATGGCATTTTCTTGAAGCTAATGGAGCAGGGCAACAAAGTTAGAAACTTCGGATATTTGAGTTTAACCGCACTCTGCCCATCTCCTGAAGTTGCTGCACCATTTGCACATAAATAACAGCGAGTACCATGAGTCTCACTATTCTTCTTTTCAGTAAATTATGGCCCAGTGCCTGGTGTATTTTCATCAATCACAGCAAATCCGAATTTGCTGAAGATGAAGATCAGTACTGAGTTAGCAATTGTGCAAATCCAAACACAACAAAGAAGAGAAACTAATCCTTCATTCAATATAAGCTGCCCTACTTGGCAAACTTGATCATTGTCAGGAATGGGAGCAGGTCAAGCGTTTTGGCAACAATACCTGTGTTGTAGAAAGGACATTGACTCCCAGGTGGTACTTTGAAGAATACATAATTGTTTCTGTGAAGCAGTTGAAATATAAAAACTGGAAAAAAAAATGTTTCAAATCTAGGGATGGTATCAGTGTCATGCCTACAAAAATGCCCAGTGAATTTAGTACATAGGTAGGTATCATATTAAAACAGAGACAAATGTTGCTAGAGTGCGAGAGTAGCGAGGGGGTTGAAGGGCACAGGTAACATGGCATGCCTGATATCCTATTAAAGCTCAGCAGTCAGCTGCTAATTGTGTTCTATTTCATCATCCTTTTTTGGATGAGACTAAAGTCCAGGAGAAACTTCTTTGCAATGAAAAAAACACCCCAAATTTTGTAGTCAGTGGTGAAGGAATGATGCTTGGCATTTTTAGGGCAGACAGTTGCCAACAGACTTTTTATTATTCTTTACCGTCATCGGGCACCAGATCCGTCATGTCATTCTCTACAGGGATTTGTGGCATTTGTGAACAGAACAAGCGACAACATGTCTCTTATGCAATCAGGTGAAAGAACCCTCATTGAGGGGGTGTTATCTAAGCCCAAAAGTATAAATTAGCAAATTCAATTCAATGTAAAGTCATGTACAGAAAGAAAAATAAGGAGGGAAGGAATGATGGAATTAAGAGGAAGAAATAAAAGAGACAAAAAGTAACTGTTAAAATTTTATTTTACATAATCTATTGGTCAGCTACTAGTGGGGTGAAATGTGTGGGGAGCAAGGTAAATCAGACAGTAGCTTCCAGATTTCCATGTTTAATTAAGCATGCGCTTACTCCAGATGTGTTGGCTAATTTACCCAATAATAGTGGTGAGTTACATGGTTATTTGGAGGGTAAGATTGAGAATGTAAAACCTGGGATGAGGAAGTTATCCTTTGATGAAAGATTGGACAGGATGGGTCTGCATCCATTGGACTTTAGAGGAATGAGAAGTGATCTTATTCCAACGTGCAAGATTCTGACAGGACTTGACAGGGTGGGAGAAATTCGAATCGGGGACACAGTTTAAAAATAAGAGGTCTCCGATTTACGATGGAGATGAGAGGAAATGTTTTTTTCTCAGGGGGCTGATGGTCTGTGGAACACTTCTGTCAGTAGTGGAGGCAGTGTTATTGAATATTTTAAAGCTGAATTAAATATATTCTTGATTGACAATGGAGCCAAAGAGTATCGGAAATGGGAAGGAATGTGAGACAACAAATTAGATCAGCCATGATCTTATTGAAAGATCCTGCTCCTAATTTGTATGTTCATATGTTAATGAAATATGGGCCAATGTCACTGAAAACCAGCATTTTTATTCTTCAACCCCTTGGGTAATTTATAGTGTCATTCCCAGTTCGAACTTGGACTGCTAAATTTGTACACAATAGGACGTCAAAATTTGTGTATGTGTGAATCACATGGTGTTCATCATGAAAACATATTTTTTATTTCTTATTAATAGTCAGTAGGTGTACTTGACATACTTGCAATCATGTAGGCTGATTAAACAATGTTTATCTCTTGTTAAAAATGTAATTGCAATTACAAGGAACAATAAGCACTTATTTGGGGAGAATACTCATTATTTTTCCTTTTTCAAAGTTTTGAACAACAAAAGCAAAATTGCATTCATTATATAGTATCGTCAATGAACAAAAATGTTCTAAAATGTTTCATAAAGAAGTAAAAATATGTGCCAAGTAGAGGTGTGGAATAAAAAAAATGTGAAAGTGTCAGACCAAAAAGGTTGAAGTTGAGTTGAAAAATTGGGAAGGTAGCAAATTCAGTGAGCAAATTACTGGGACTGAGGTGAAGTAGCTGGAAGCTCTCCATCGGATATCTGGAAAGCCACAATATTAGAAATGAAAGCACAATTTATATAAGAAACATAGTAATCACTCATCAGTCAATGTCCACAGGCCTCTAATCATATCTTTTACACTGAATCTTTTTCTTTTGGCCACAGGGTTGAGTTCCTAGTTCACTATGAGTTTGAGCATGAAGTAAGGAGTGTCTTGGGCTACAAGAAGATATAGATGTGATGGTCAAATGGACAGATAGGTGGCAGATGGAATTTAACCTTGAAAAGTGTGAGGTGATACTCTTTGCCCAGTAATTTGCCCAGAAAGTATTCAATGAGTGGCATGACACTAGAAAGTTCTGTAGAACAAAGGGACCTTGGTGTGTTTGTCCACAGATCACTGAAAGCAGAAGGGCATGTTAGTAGGGTGGAGAAAAAGACAAATGGGACACTTGCCTTCATCAATAGATTACAAAAACAGGGAAGAGATGTTGGAGGTGTATAGAACTTTGGTGAGACACTAACAAATTTTCAGTCTTCTATAGACTTGGGGATGGTGCTAGATGATTGGAGAATTGCAAGTGTTACATCCTTATTCAAAGATGGGTGTAAAGATTTGATCAACAACTATAGGTTAGCCAGGTTAACTTCAATATTGGAGAAACTTCCAGAAATATTAATTAGAGACAAAATTGGTAGTTACATGGACAAATATGTGTTAATTAAGGAAAGCCAGCCTGAATTTGCTAAGGGGAAAATGCATTTAGCTAATTTGTTTGAGTTGTTTGAAGAGATAACAGAGAGGTTGATGTGGACAATGCTGTGATGTCATTGACTTCAAAAAAACAGTTGGTACAATGCTGTGCCACAGACTTGCGAGCAAAGTGATGGCTCGTGGAATAAAAGCAACAGGAGCAAGATGGATTTGAAATTGGCCAAGTTCCAGGAAACAGCAAGTAGTGGTTAATGGATGTCTTTCAGGTTGGAGAAAATATTGCAGTGGAGTTCTCCAGGGATCAGTATTGGGGTCCTTGCTTGTCCGAGACCTTGGCATACCAGGCACAATTTCAAAATTTGCAGGTGATACGAATCGTGGAAGCATTGTGGATTGTGAGGAATTTGCGGAAGAATTTTAAAAGGTCATAGACAAGTTGGTGGAATGGGTGGATAGGTGGCAGATGAAGCTCAATGCGGAGAAATGTGAACTGATTCATTTTGGTAGGAAGAACATGGGGAGACAATTTAAAACAGAGGACAGAATTTTTAAGGGGGTGAAGAAGCAGAGGGTCATTGGTTTCTGTGCAGTGGTCATTCAAGGTGGTAGGACAGTTGGCGAGAGCAGTTCAAAAAAACATATGGCGAGGGGGGTGGATTTTCTTCCAGCCCACTGTACTGCTCTAGCAGTGCATAGGGCCGGGAGACATTCAGCGGAGGCTGTGTAGCGGGCTTTCCGCTCAGCACCATGGCTTCTGCTTGTCTCCCACCGCTGGATTTCTGGCATCATCAGCTCCATGCCCAAGTGTGTTTCACTCCAGTGAGGTTTACAACAGCTCCCCAATTGTGGGGAGCTGCCGGCCTGACCCCCCTGGAGTGAAGGGGGTCCATGCAGGGGCCCCCCCAGAGGGTCGAGGGTAATGGGGCGGGGGTGCCCCCTCTGCATTGCCAGCCTGACAGTGCCAGCCTGTCCCCCAGGCATTGCCCAAGGGGCAAAGTGGCAGTACCCAGGGGGCACTTTGGCATTGCCCACTGGGGCCTAAGGGGGTGGGGCGTCTGGGGGACATCCAGGAGACCAGTGATCAGGGGGTGGGAGGGGTCACAAGGCCAGTGATGGGGGTGTTGCGGGGCTAGCCAGCGATCAGGGAGGTCAGCAGTGTGGGGCTACTGCACATGTGCCGATCTCCGTTCTGACAGATCAGCACACGCATAGAGGCCCACTCAGTGCTATGCTGCCAACCTCTCGGGCGGGAATAGGCCACACCCACTGATTCTTATTGATATTCATGCTAGGGCACTCTGATGTACTGAGTGTGAAAGATTCATTTTGAAAATCCCACTGAAAAAACTGAAAAAAACTCCAGTTTTTAGGTGAATTCAGCACTTAGAATTTTTTGAGAAAATCCCACCCTTGGTCTTCTCGGCTTCATTACAGTACAACAGCAAGGATGTTCAACTTGGACATAGCGCTGGCCAAAATTCTTCAGTCTTGCATTCTCCGCTACTGCTGCCGGCGAGAACAGAGAATTTGGCACTCATCCAAATTTCCATGTGGGTCGGGAGAATCCCAGCTGCAGATAAGGCTGGAGAATTCCGGTCACTAGTTTATCCTCAGCTGGAGTGCTGTGTCCAGCTCTGGGTGCTGAACTTTAGGAAGGATGTGAAGGAATTGGAGAGAAGAATGCAGAAAACCTTCACCAGAATGATTCCGGGGATGAGGAACTTCAGTTGTGAAGAAGTTTTCCTTGGAGAAAAGAAGGCTGAAAGGAAATTTGATAGAGGTATTCAAAATCATGAGGGGTCTGGATAAAGTAGGTCGGAACAAACTGTTGCCACTCATGAAAGGATTGAGAAAAGCGATATGAGAATTAATTTTTAAAATAAAGAGTGGCTAAGGTCTGGATTGCACTGCTTGAGATTGTGGTGGAGGCAGGTTCATTCGAAACATTCAAAAGGGAATTAGATTGTTATCTGAAAAGACGGTTCCAGGGAGAACTCAAAGAAATGGCACAAAGTAAATTGTTTATTCGGAGATCCTGTACACACACGACAGACTGAATGACCTCTTCCTGCACTGTAACAATTCTGTGATCCTGTGAATTGTTCTCAGCCCTAACTGTGGGATTCACGTTGAAATTGTTAAGATTCGACATGAATGTCCTCGTATGTTAGATGGTGCAGTTGAGTTGAGTTGTGTTGTGGTGAAATTTACAGGAGGGGCAGTAATGGGAGCACAACTGCCTTCATCCTGAAAGAAGACATCTCCGTGGAACCAAAGTCGCTGTCACTTGGTAGTTTCACAGCAATGCAATAATGTGTTGTGGATGGAGCAGATTGCTGGATTGTTGTGACATTTGCACACAATAATCCATAACTAGGATGGCAACAAGCTGATCTTCCATTACACCAATCTGAGCTTTCAATGTAGTTTTCAGACAACTTTCATTTCTGCTGCAATGGAAGTTGAAACAC
This sequence comes from Mustelus asterias, assembly GCF_964213995.1. Classification (NCBI taxonomy): domain Eukaryota; kingdom Metazoa; phylum Chordata; class Chondrichthyes; order Carcharhiniformes; family Triakidae; genus Mustelus; species Mustelus asterias. The sequence goes on along the minus strand of NC_135801.1, from coordinate 143,455,092 downwards.
AACCAACAGATGCGGCAGGCCCTATTTTACCATTTTGATTCTAAGTGCTGAGCGGACTGGAAACTCGGAGTGTTTCAGATCCGACTTTCAGACCCATTCTCAGGCGCCCCCATACTCATTCTGCCTGAAAAAATATCAGTGATTCTGAATCGTGTTGCACAAGCCTGTGGGCGGGGCTTAACGCGCCCGAAACCCTGCAGCTCCGATCAGCGCCTACAACTGCGCATGCACAGAAAAAAATGATAGAATGCCCTTCCCCTGCCACAGCACTCTCGGGCTGGATAATGCCTCTCCTAGCCCCCACAGACATTGCCGCCCCCCACAACGTTACTGACCCCCTTATCCCCCCACCCCCTCCACATCCAGATCAATTATGGGCCCCTCCCCCCTTCCCCCTCACTGATCTCAGGCAGAGTGGCAGCAGACCCACCCTTTCCCCCCTGATCTGATGCAGAGTGGCAGCGGATGGGCGCAACTTGATGGTAAAATCAGGCCCTACATCATACCCTCGGACAAACTTTGCCCTTGTTGCATTTCAATTTTCCAGCTGGAGTAACTCCTTAGCTTTTCACTTACCATGGAGTTTACTCCTTTAAAGTCATATGTAGTCCTGAGATAGCATCACTTTCCCTATCCACTGTATCCTACCTCACCACTCTATTTTTTAAAAAAAACTTATTGGGGCGAATTTTACTATCCCGCCTGCCATGGGAATCAGAGCGGGCAAGGGGCGGACCATGAAAGGGTCTGTTGACCTCAGGCGGGATTTTCCGGTTTTGGGGCGAGCAAGCCTGGGAAATCCCGTACAATGTGTCACAAAGATTTGTTCGAATTACATTTTCATTTACTTTTTCATTCCTTGTCTCGTACAGACGTTTTGCCCACTTGGTTACTGGACATTCAAAGAAAATTCTGTGTTTTCTCTATGTCACAATCAAGAAAGACAATTTATGATCTAGCTCGAAAAAGCAGTTACTATCCACTGCCCATTGGAAACCTGCCAATACGAGAGTTACAGACCAAAGAGATCTAGGGGAACATGTTCATAGCTCCTTGAAAGTGGAGTCACAGGTGGACAGAGTGGTGAAGAAGGCATTTGGCATGCTTGGTTTCATCGGTCAGAACATTGAATACAGGAGTTGGGATGTCTTGTTGAAGTTGTACAAGACATTGGTAAGGCCACACTTGGAATACTGTGTGCAATTCTGGGCACCCTATTATAGAAAGGATATTATTAAACTAGAAAGAGTGCAGAAAATATTTACTAGGATGCTACCGGGACTTGATGGATTGAGTTATAAGGAAAGGCTAGATAGACTGGGACTTTTTTCTCTGAGCATAGGAGGCTGAGGGGTGACCTTATAGAGGTCTATAAAATAATGAGGGGCATAGATAAGGTAGATAGTCAATATCTTTTCCCAAAGGTAGGGGAGTCTAAAACTAGAGGGCATAGGTTTAAGGTGAGAGGGGAGAGATACAAAAGTGTCCAGAGGAAATATTTTTTCACACAGAGGGCGGTGAGTATCTGGAACAAGCTGCCAGAGGTAGTAGTAGAGGCGGGTACAATTTTGTCTTTTAAAAAGAATTTAGATAGTTACATGGATAAGATGGGTATAGAGGGATATGGGCCAAATGTGGGCAATAGGGATTAGTTTAGGGATTTTAAAAAAAGGGCGGCATGGACAAGTTGGACCGAAGGGCCTGTTTCCATGCTGTGAACCTCTATGACTTCTAGGAGTTTCAACCTTATCTTTTCTTAGCTTTCAGCTTTAAAAACGAAATGGGTTTTATGAATTACCAAGACCGTCAGGTTCCAATCATATGTAAAATGAGTATGAAAATGTACTTATGAGGTATTTTGGTTTATTTTTATTTATTTTATTTTCAGCGCTAGTTAGTAATACCAGGATTATCCCTTCAGCTCGTGTTACTAAGTCTTCAGATAGCACTTTGCTTGAATTCTAAAAATAATAATGAAAAATAATTTCAGGAAGCTGCTAACTCCTCGGGATGTATGTATTTGCATAGATTGCTATCTACGGCCCGTGACAGTGGTCCATTGGCTTAAAAATATCTGTGGTTTTGTCACACTGTGTGACAAACTGTATTTGACAGTCTGATAGTAGTAATGTATTTTTGTAGCTGTTTCTCATTCCTCGCAAATCACTGCAGCTTCCAATATCCCTTTCTCCACGAACACTTCTGCAATTGGCTGTGTGTCAGACAGACATATTTCACTTTTCTGTGGGTGTAATTTGGTAATTTCATTGTGCACAGGATCCAGTATCTCATAACCGTGAAGGTTAAAATAATTCTGATTTGCACATGTGGAATAGCATTGTTGATGTTCGGATGGTGTTATACCATCATTTAATATAAATTTATAGGCAGTTTGGACCAGGTGCTATACTGGTCACGGCATAGATAATAAAAGGTGAAATCTTTTGTCCACTGTGAAGAAAAACTGGACTGCGAAACAGAATAAATGGAACCAATTGTGAATTTCAACTTATCGTGGCTGTTTCTGAAGACTCTTTCTGACCTATGGTGATTCCAGGCCAGTAAGATGCCAAAACCTTTGGTTGAACGCAATCATCGTGTGGGACAAGTAAAGAAGCAGGTACACCACAAAGGATTTCAAGTGACATTGGATCTTTGAAAAAGAGGACAAATGTAATGTGTTCCAGTCTTTTTAGAATTTGATTTTGATTTATTATTGCCACATGTATTGGGATACAGTGAAAAGTGTTGTTTCTTGTGCGCTATAAGCAAAACATACCATTCGTAGAGTACATAGAGGAGAAGGAAAAAAAAGGGTGCAGAATATAGTGTTACAGTTACAGGTGGGATGAAGAGGAAGATCAGCTTAATATATGAATGGTCCATTCAAAAGTTTGATGGCAGCAGGGAAGAAAGTGTAAGTTTGGGTGTCAGGTGAGGAGATGAACAGCAACCTACATTTATATATTAGCTTTGACGACAAAAAATGTCCCAAGGATCTGACGCTACTTTGATCTCTTTTCCCTTTCCCATCCCTCCCTCCTTCCCCAGGCATACACAGGGTGCCTCAACAGGTAAAGAATGACCGGTTGAGTGAGGTGTCAGAGCGTCGTGTGAATTTGTGGAAACAGATCTTTTAATTATTCACCGTTGTAAGGAAAAAGTTTGGATGTGAAGCAAAACTTTCCGCAACTCCATAGAGCCATAGAACCATAGAAAATTACAGCTCAGAAACAGGCCTTCTGGCCCTTCTTGTCTGTGCCAAACCATTTTTTGCCTAGTCCCACTGACCTGCACTTGGACCATATCCCTCCACACCCCTCTCATCCATGAACCCGTCCAAGTTCTTCTTAAATGTTAAAAGTGACCCCGCATTTACCACTTTATCCAGCAGCTCATTCCACACTCCCACCACTCTCTGCGTGAAGAAGCCCCCCCTAATATTCCCTTTAAACTTTTCTCCTTTCACCCTTAACCCATGCCCTCTGGTTTTTTTCTCCCCTAGCATTCACTCTATCAATACCCATCAAAATCTTATACACCTCTCTCAAATCTCCCCTCATTCTTCTACGCTCCAGGGAATAAAGTCCCAACCTATTCAATCTCTCTCTCTGTAACTCAGCTTCTCAAGTCCCGGCAACATCCTTCTGAACCTTCTCTGCACTCTTTCAACCTTATTTACATCCTTCCTGTAACTAGGTGACCAAAACTGTACACAATATTCTAAATTCGGCCTCACCAATGCCTTATATAACCTTACCATAACACCCCAACTTTTATACTTGATACTCCGATTTATAAAGACCAATGTACCAAAGGCACTCTTTACGACCCTATCCACCTGTGACGTCACTTTTAGGGAATTCTGTACCTGTATTCCCAGATCCCTCTGTTCAACTGCACTCTTCAGAGTCCTACCATTTACCCTGTACGTTCTACTTTGGTTTGTCCTTCCAAAGTGCAATATCTCACACTTGTCTGCGTTAAATTCCATTTGCCATTTTTCAGCCCATTTTTCTAGTTGGTCCAAATCCCTCTGCAAGCTTTGAAAACCTTCCTCACTGTCCACTACACCTCCAATCTTTGTATCATCAGCAAATTTGCTGATCCAATTTACCACATTATCATCCAGATCATTGATATAGATGACAAACAATAATGGACCCAACACCGATCCCTGCGGCACACCACTAGTCACAGGCCTCCACTCAGAGAAGCAATCCTCCACAACCACTCTCTGGCTTCTTCCATTGAGCCAGTGTCTAATCCAATTTACTACGTCCCCATGTATACCCAGCGACTGAACCTTCCTAACTAACCTCCCATGAGGGACCTTGTCAAAGGCCTTGCTGAAATCCAGATAGACAACATCCACCGCCTTCCCTTCATCCACTTTCCTGGTAACCTCTTCGAAAAACGCTAATAGATTGGTCAAACATGGCCTACCACGCACAAAGCCATGTTGACTCTCCCTAATAAGTCCCTGTCTATCCAAATATTTGTAGATCCTATCCGTTATCACACCTTCCAATAACTTGCCCACCACCAACGTCAAACTTACTGGCCTATAATTTCCCGGATTTCTTTTGGAACCTTTTTTAAACAACGGAACAACATGAGCCACCCTCCAATCATCCGGCACCTCCCCCGTGAATACTGACATTTTAAATATGTCTGCCAGGGCCCCTGCAAGTTCAACACTAGCTTCCCTCAAGGTCCGTGGGAATACCCTGTCCGGTCCTGGGGATTTATCCACTCTGATTTGCCTCAAGACAGCAAGCACCTCCTCCCCTTTAATCTGTAAAGGTTCCATGACCTCCCTACCAGTTTGCCCTATTTCCATAGACTCCATGTCCGTTTCCTGAGTAAATACGGATTCAAAAAAAATCCATTTAGTATCTCCCCCATCTCTTTTGGTTCCATACACAGTCTACCACTCTGGTCTTCAAGAGGACCAATTTTATCCCTCACTATCCTTTTGCTCCTAACACACCTATAGAAGCTCTTTGGATTTTCCTTCACTCTGTCTGCCGAAGTAACCTCATGTCTTCTTTTAGCCCTCTTGATTTCCCTTTTAAGTAGCTTCTTGCACTTTTTATACTCCTCAAGCACCTGATCTGTTCCTTGCTGCCTGTACGTTTCATACAACTCTCTCTTCCTCTTAATCAGTGTTACAATCTCCCTCGAGAACCAAGGTTCCTTATTCCTACTTACTTTGCCTTTAATCCTGACAGGAACATACAAACTCTGCACTCTCAAAATTTCTCCTTTGAAGGCCTCCCACTTTCCATTTACATCCTTACCAGAGAACAGCCTGTGCCAATCCACACTTCCCAGATCCCTTCTCATTTCATCAAATTTGGCCTTTTTCCAATTCAGAACTTCAACCCGAGGACCAGATCTATCCTTATCCATGATCAGGTTGAAACTAATGGCATTATGATCACTGGATCCAAAGTGTTCCCTCACACTCACATCCATCACCTGCCCTAACTCATTTCCCAATAGGAGATCCAATATCGCATCCTCTCTCGTTGGCACCTCGATATACTGATGTAGAAAATTCTCCTGAACACATTTTACAAACTCTACCCCGTCTAAACCTTTAACAGTATGCGAGTCCCAATCTATATGTGGAAAATTAAAATCCCCTACTATCACAACTTTGTGTTTCTTGCAGTTGTCAGCTATCTCTCCGCTGATTTGCTCCTCCAATTCTCGCTGACTATGGGGTGGTCTATAATACAACCCCATTAATGTGGTCATACCTTTCCTGTTTCTCAGCTCCACCCATAGGGCCTCTGTAGACAAACTCCCTAATCTATCCTGCCTGAGTACCGCTGTAACATTTTCCCTAACCAACAATGCCACCCGCCCACCTTTTATCCCTCTGCCTCTATCGCGCCTGAAACATTGGAACCCATGTCATCATTAAACTCATGTCATCATTGTACACTGTATTGCTAGGTAACTCATACTAAAGGTTTTGATTGCAAAATGCTTTCCCCTTGATGTGGTTATATTTTATTTATGTAATGTTTATTAAAAATATACTTTGAGGGGCTATGGGCACTTGTGCACAGTACAGCAAGCAATTTTTGTGAAAAAAAACTTAAAACATGATCGAGTGATATTGATGAAGAGGGTACTGTAGAACTCTTCTGGCCGCTAGCAATGCATTTAATTATTTCTCATATAATGTCAGACATAACTGGGATTTTTCATCAAAGCGCAATCTCCACTAAGATTTTATGTAGAATTGTGCAATGCAGAAGCTGACCATTTGGCGCAACAGATTTTTGTCAACCAACATTTGCACTCTGCTTCAGCCTCCCCTACCTTAGTTTATCTCACCTTAGCAACATTATTATGGAGAAGGGAGAGATGGGAGGATAGTTTGCCCATTTTTACCTCTTGGCTGACTGAAGACAGTTTTGAAAGAAACTATGCTGCACCTGTTAAAACAGACAAATGGCAGGTTTTCTCATAAGTTTTTTTTAAAAAAATAGATAAATATTTATTACTCAATACCTGAAATGTATTCACAACTGCACCCAGTCTCATTCTCATACAGACACGCACACCCAAGAAAAGATGGTGTTATATCCGAGATAGTATGCACTTATGTCTCAGAAGTACAAACATTCACTGTCATACTGCGGCTCTTAAGGTAAAGCGTTGAACTGTTACAGGTCTGCAATTCCTTTTAGGTATAGAGCCTGGAGATTGAGGAAGATGGCTTCACAGTGGTTTACTGCCTGTAATAGCAGGTTCCTCTTCTTTAACTCATTTGGGTGCAGTTGAAGCCCTATAAGAAAAACTTGGACTGGAATTATCCAACCTTACCCGTGACTTGGGCCCCCCTGCAGTGAATGGAGTTTTGGCTGAGTGCCAAATTTTTCCATTCCCACTGGCAGCAGTGAGTGGGGCGAACAAAATCAGAGAATCCCAGCCGTGGTTTGGTTTTTCAAATAGATAAGTAGAGCTAACCAAATTCTCTGCCTGCCGACTGACCTTACGCAAATAGATCCTTTGCTTTTTCTGTATGTTTCTCCCCCTTTACAGCTCAAAAAATGGCTCACTAAATGTCCTTAATCGGAAGCCTACTTTATGTCATGTGTCCAGAGTATCTGGGCAGGATTTTCCAGCCTCGCTTGCCTCAAATCTGGCAAATCCTGCCTGCTCCAATTCCCGAGGCGGGCGGGACAATAAAATTCACCCCTCTGTCTTTCGTTGTCCTAACAAATGATCTCTGACAACTTGACCATTGTTACACAATGGCACTGTCCACTTGTCAGTTTATATTTCACCCCTATTAAATGAAACTCCAGTCTGAAGCCGAAAAATCTGCAATAAGTATCGTGAACTGGTTTCTTTAATTATTTGTATAAAGGAATTAATTCATCCACAGGAAATTTCTTTGCACTTTAATGATTTGTGAATTATTTTGCAAGTTTGCTTGCATTTTAATATCTTATCCAGACTTGAAGAATAGCTCCAGGGCCTCGTGCTGTTCCATTTATGTTGGCTGGAACAAAAACGTCACCTGACCTCTGTACTCCATTTTATTTAAAGATAAAATGTTCACTTAAAATTTGTGCTCCATAAATCCATGAGTTCATATTGCGTGAGCATGGCAATGTATTATTTTATTCCATCCTCCCTTTTACTTATTTAGCTTTCCCTTAAATACACCAACTATAATTGCCTCAACCATTATACGTAGTAGAGACTCACATTCGCTAATAAGTTACTCTTGAATTCCTTATTGTTTTATTAGTGACTATCTTTTCTAATGGTGTCTAGTTTTGGACTAAATAATAATCTAGGTGGCACACATAGTCCATGGAAATCTCCTTATTTTACATGGCTTGTGTGCATCTGCATGACTTTCTCATGAAGGAAATTAGTCATACCTGGACTCAAGGGAGAGACCATGGAAACAGTCTGTATAAATTGTGTGCGATGGGAGGGCATTGAATGCATTGTGCATAAATACTTTCTATTTTACGTAATCTATTCCATCAGAATAGTTCTGTAGAAGAATCCTTTTGGCATATATTGCTGGATGATTCAGCATAATAACCTGCAAACAATTGTTTTTAGAGTTTATTTCTAGAATTTGACACATAGATGTGAATAATTGCAGTCCACTTAATGACAACTGATTAAACACAGTAAGTATCTATTATAGCTCATGTAATAATTGGTGTTAATAATTTACTTATTAGATGATACTCAATTCTTCAAAACACAGTTTTTCAGAGATCTCGTTTGGGAAATAGTTCATGGTACACTGAATGAGCTTGAATGGAGCCCTTGCTACAAAAACTGTCCCTTAAGGCTAGCGTTGAAGGAATACAGAGCTGATATGGTGTCAACCCAGGAGCTCCCTGTCACTGTCAAATGGATGGGAGTTTAAGTGCAATGAAATGGGACTGATGTGGCTAGAAATCGATATGGAAAGATTAGTTGATGGCTATCATGGGAAAATCTGGCATGGTTCCTTGATAATTGTGACAAAGGTTGAAACATTCTCGCTTCATGTGTTGCACAAGGCAGCGACTGACATGTTTTAGCTGCAAATGTAAAGCCATCTCTGACTGATGTACTGTGACTGATGTAACCCCTTTATGCAATTAAGACCCTTCTGTATCTTTGGCAACACAGACGTTTTCTGTTATGTTACTTCAGAGCAGGTTACTCCATGCAGTCACAATGCTTGCCTTTTGTTTCACCTTGATTAATTTACCAGGTGAATCTATGGATGTGGGCCTTTCCCATTGCTATCTAAAGTTAATTGTAACATATTTTGACGATGATGTATATTTACATTTTTGACATTGCTTAAACAGAATGAGAGTAAAGCCCTCTTTACCTCATTCCTCTTTACCTCTATCTCACTCTATCATTATTTTCACTCCCCTGTTTTCTCAACTTTGACCAAGCACTACTGGCGTTAGTCCTTCAGCTTCAGTTTGTCAAGTAAGCCACATGCTGAGGGACAGGGGTGTAACCACTGAAGACCTGCCAAATTAACAATGTTGTAACGTGCTGTAATTAAAAACTTACATAAGCAGTGGGCTCGCTTTAATGTCTCTGACTCCAGCTGAGAAGAGAAACTGGAAATTAAGGTGAGTATGGATTTATGATGACAATGAAACCTCAAGCAAAGTAAAGAAGTTACATGAATCTACAAACTAATTTATGAGGGCGCCATATAATTTATGCCAGGCCTGAACTCCCAGTATGACAGACAGATTTAAGGAGAGGCAATGGCCTAGTCGTATTACGCAAGGCTATTAATCCAGAAACTCAGCTGATGTTCTGGGGACCCAAGTTTGAATCCTGCCACAGCAGATGGTGGAATTTGAATTCAATAAAAAATATCTTGAATTAAGAATCTACTGATGACCATGAAACCATTGTCGATTGTCAGAAAAAACCCATCTGGTTCACTAATGTCCTTTAGGGAAGGAAATCTGCCGGCCTTACCTGGTCTGGCCTACATGTGACTCCAGAGCCACAGCAATGTCGTTGACTAGGTAATCCGGAGACCCGGGGTAATGCTCTGGGGATCAGGTTTCGAATCCCACCATGGCAAGTGATGGAATTTGAATTCAATAAAAATCTGGGACTAAAAGTCTAATAATGACCGTGAAAGCTATTGTTGATTGTCATAAAAATCCAACTGGTTCACTAATGTCCTTTAGGGAAGGAAATATTCTGTCCTCACCTGGTCTGGTCTACATTTGAGTCCAGATTCGGAGTAATTAACAGTCTTCTGACATGACCTAGCAAGCCACTCAGTTCAAGGGCAACTAGGGATGGGCAATAAATGGTGACAGCCAGCGACAGCCATGTCCCACGAATGAATTAAAAGAAAAAGTTTCTCCTGCCTACACCTTCAGAGATGGAGATAGAACAATTCGGGTGAAATGTTTTCCTATATTTCTTGGATTTAACAGCATTGGTGCTAAAGGTTATCTGGACATATAGTAGGAGCGTTTCAAGGTGCTTTTCAACAATATTTCTTTAACAATATTTGAAGTAAGACCATTAAATATTCATTTGGCAATACAGAACTTGGGTATTGCTGAAAAAAGCTATTTTGTCGAAGCTTTTGACCTTGCACTCATCAGGACGATTGCAAGAATACCAATGTCAGGGGTCACACAAATTTTTATCATATGAGAAGACAATGCTGCCTGATAGACAAGTGAATCCTGATTGGTAGAGGTGTGATTGGTAGAGATTTCCACTCCATCTGACGAAGGAGCAGCGCTCCGAAAGCTAATGGCATTTGCTACCAAATAAACCTGTTGGACTTTAACCTGGTGTTGTTAAAACTCTTACTGTGGTAGAGGTGTCGCCATGGGGAATGCACCAGTTAATGGTGACTAACAGGTAACTTGCAAGCATTGTTTGAAAATTTAAACCAAGTGGCTTAACTCTGATTGGTCAAGGCATTTCCTTGAGGAATGAACCAGCGAATGGTGATTGCCTGTTTAGCTGAAACAGGCGGGAGGTGTTCCAAAAGAGTAAAATAATAAATCTGTGGCATCTCACTTACAGTGAATCACTTTGCATAAATGTTTTAAAGTTCTTTCATGGGATGTGGGTGTCACTGGCTGGGTGAGCATTAATTGCCTGTCCCAGTTGCCCTTGAACTGAGGGGTTTGCTAGGCAATTTCAGCGGGCATTTAAGAATCAACCATATTACTTCGAATCTGGACTCAACTGTAGACCAGGCCAGGTGAGGACAGAATATTTCCTTCCCTAAAGGACATTAGTGAACCAGTTGGATTTTTATGACAATCAACAATAGCTTTCACGGTCATTATTAGACTTTTAATCCCAGATTTTTATTGAATTCAAATTCCATCACTTGCCTTGGTGGGATTCGAAACCTGACACCCAGAGCATTACCCCGGGTCTCCAAATTACCTAACCAAGTGACAATAGCACTATGCTACCACCTCCCCAACCTGTAAATGTTCTCTTGCACATTTTCCAAATGGTGAAGGATGACCTTCCAGCGTCAGCAGGGCCAAAGATAGCAAAAACACATCGGACAGTTAGTTCTTCATGCTTTCCCTCTCAAAATTGATGCTCAGTTTGAAGGTCCTTTCATTTGCAGGGAGGGGCAGCAAGGAAGTCAGAACACTGTAGGTACCACACCAGAGGGATTAAAATAACCAAAACCTCAGAATTGGAAAATTATTCAGCCTTGCGTTGTGGGTTAGTGGCCTTTGCTGAACACCAGAGTGGCATTTCATCTACTTGAAAAGACAGAGGGCAATTTTCACTATGTCATACTTCGCGTTTGATTTGTCCAGTTCACTCATCATTACTCTTCATTAATTTCTGTTGACTCTCTGACCCCCAACCTGGTGAATTTAAAATTCTCGGCTTTATTTACAAATCCTTCCCTGGACTTAACCCTCCAGAACTCTGAAGCCAGCTACAGCCCTGCCCTTTTAACCTTCCAAATCTGACTTCTCTTCCTCTCACCATTAGTGGCAAAACCTTCAGCCATTTTGACCCTACCCTCAAGATTCCCTCAAAAGCCCTCCCTCCACCTGCAACTTCCTTCGGCCTTGAGAGGGTTTCTCAAAGTATTTTAAAATGCAGACATTTTGTCTTGAGTTCAGGCGCGACGTGTGTACACTCAATACCCAGGCAGTCCCCCTAAACTTCTTTATCTCTTCACCTGGGTTACTCTAGTTAGTTTACTTTATTTTATTTTAATAGACTTCTGAAATCAACCTCAACCATACGGAGTACCTTAAGCTTGCAATTATTCATAGATTCCAGTCTTTTCATTTTTTCCACAGTGAGAGTTTTATTCTCATTTAGTAATTCCAGAGTGCAGTAAATTGTGTATCACTTCCTGGTCAGAATAGTTATTTGGGGTTCTGATTACATCCTCATTAACCAAAGTTAACTGTGAAGGGCACCAAACTGGAAGCAAATGCTAATTCCTCTAATAACTGCATGTCATTGGCTTGTGTCGCAGATTTGAGGTCTTCGATTTATTCCCATTGACCACAAACTGAAGTTTTAGTTCATGTATTCAGCTTTATTTATAGTCACTTGGGAGCATTTCAAAGCTGACTTAAGAACACTGATAAGTCAATGCATGGATTGGAAAGGCTTTGAACTCTTGATTTTTTTTTAGTGATCACACAGTTCCTCATATTTAACTCTGTTGCAACAAAGGCCCTACTGCTTTTATGAAATGGTCTGCCACTTTCTGGATCAGAATAGTATAGTGTGTGTTCCTGGCTTTCAAAACTCCTCGGTCAAGCTTAAGATTATGTTTCCCCAGTGTTATTTTTGTGTACATGAAGAGAAGTTTGTTGTCCCAGAAATCTCTTTGTTTCAAACTCAGTGCCTTGCCCCTTTAAATAAGCTTGAAATGGGTGGATTTTGACATTGCTTTAACAGCAGGAAGCCTATTTCAGACAAGGTCATTAGTATGACCCATGTTTCCTTTTTTTTTGCCTTAGCCAGGAACGTTTGACTTAGTGCAATCCGACTTTGACTTGATGGTGAAATTTTGTCCAGTATGCATGAGAAATTGCAAGTATTCAGCTTTGTCACTTGTAGACTATCCAAAGGCACGAAAATACTTGCACGTTAAACCTCATCTGTCATATTGGGCTGTGCACCTTCTCTGTGCAAGCCTGCCCAGTAACCATGATACACTGCAGGCGGGCTAAATTGTTAGCCAATGGGACCCTCCGCCCCTCACTGGAGAGGAAGTCCTGCCCTCAGGGTTTGCTCACCAGATGGTTTAGCTGGCAGCTCTAGTCGTGCCGAGGGCTCGGTAGTAGGTGTTACCGAGACTACAACCAGCCCCATGAAGAAGGCCCAATGGATCCCGGTGTGAGGTAAGTCCAGGGTATTTTACGTGCCCCCCGTCCCACGGGACATGTAAAAATCAGCTCTTTATAAGACCATAAGACCATAAGACATAGGAGCGGAAGTAAGGCCATTCGGCCCATCGAGTCCACTCCACCATTCAATCATGGTTGATTTCAACTCCATTTACCCGCTCTCTCCCCATAGCCCTTAATTCCTCGAGAAATCAAGAATTTATCAATTTCTGTCTTGAAGACGCTCAACGTCTCGGCCTCCACAGCCCTCTGTGGCAATGAATTCCACAGACCCACCACTCTCTGGCTGAAGAAATTTCTCCTCATCTCTGTTCTAAAGTGACTCCCTTTTATTCTAAGGCTGTGCCCCCGCGTCCTAGTCTCCCCTGTTAATGGAAACAACTTCCCTACGTCCATCCTATCTAAGCCGTTCATTATCTTGTAAGTTTCTATCAGATCTCCCCTCAACCTCCTAAACTCCAATGAATATAATCCCACGATCCTCAGACGTTCATCGTATGTCAGGCCTACCATTCCTGGGATCATCCGTGTGAATCTCCGCTGGACCCGCTCCAGTGCCAGTATGTCCTTCCTGAGGTGTGGGGCCCAAAATTGCTCACAGTACTCCAAATGGGGCCTAACCAGTGCTTTATAAAGCCTCAGAAGTACATCCCTGCTTTTGTATTCCAAGCCTCTTGAGATAAATGACAACATTACATTTGCTTTCTTAATTACGGACTCAACCTGCAAGTTTACCTTTAGAGAATCCTGGACTAGGACTCCCAAGTCCCTTTGCACTTTAGCATTATGAATTTTGTCACCGTTTAGAAAATAGTCCATGCCTCTATTCTTTTTTCCAAAGTGTACGACCTCGCACTTGCCCACGTTGAATTTCATCAGCCACTTCTTGGACCACTCTCCTAAACTGTCTAAATCTTTCTGCAGCCTCCCCACCTCCTCAATACTACCTGCCCCTCCACCTATCTTTGTATCATCGGCAAACTTGGCCAGAATGCTCCCAGTCCCGTCATCTAGATCGTTAATATATAAAGAGAACAGCTGTGGCCCCAACACTGAACCCTGCGGGACACCACTTGTCACCGGTTGCCATTCTGAGAAAGAACCTTTTATCCCAACTCTCTGCCTTCTGTCTGACAGCCAATCGTCAATCCATGTTAGTACCTTGCCTCGAATACCATGGGCCCTTATTTTACTCAGCAGTCTCCCGTGAGGCACCTTGTCAAAGGCCTTTTGGAAGTCAAGATAGATAACATCCATTGGCTCTCCTTGGTCTAACCTATTTGTTATCTCTTCAAAGAACTCTAACAGGTTTGTCAGGCACGACCTCCCCTTACTAAATCCATGCTGACTTGTCTTAATCCGACCCTGCACTTCCAAGAATTTAGAAATCTCATCCTTAACGATGGATTCTAGAATTTTGCCAACAACTGAGGTTAGGCTAATTGGCCTATAATTTTCCATCTTTTTTCTTGTTCCCTTCTTGAACAGTGGGGTTACAACAGCGATTTTCCAATCCTCTGGGACTTTCCCTGACTCCAGTGACTTTTGAAAGATCATAACTAACGCCTCCACTATTTCTTCAGCCATGGCTTAGTGATGGCACTCACTTTTGAGTTTCAGGTCGCACCACGGTGACTTGAGTACAAAATTACAGTTGATGCTGCACTACAGAACTGAGAGAATGCATCACTGTCAGAGATACAGTATAGTAGGGCAACCCAGGGAGCGCGCGCTGTAGCAGGAGAGGAAAGAATGAAAGTGTTAAACAGACAGCCTGACTATAGTATCCACACTCACTGCAGGCAGACACATAACAAATTACAAATCATCCCAGGTGGCACTAAAAGTAAAGTAATGTTTATTTATTAGTCACAAGTAAGGCTTACATTAACACTGCAATGAAGTTACTGTGAAATTCCCCTAGTCGCCACAGTCTGGCACCTGTTCAGGTCAATGCAACTAACTAGCACGTCTTTCAGAATGTGGAAGGAAACCGGAGCACCCAGAGGAAACCCATGCAGACATGGAGAGAACATGCAAACTCCACACAGACAGTGACCCAAGACAGGGATCAAATGCAAAACCCCGGTGCTGTGAAGCAGCAGTGCTAACCACTGTGCTACCATGCCGCCCCCACGTCACACCCCAGGTGAGATATTTTCGAGGCTACAGCAATAGTAAGGGAATCAATACCACTTATTGAGTCTCCAACATATCTAGAGGAGCCATTGTGCCTCTGGAAAACTAATCAAGTATCAGGGAAATGGGGACAATTAACACACCGTTGAAATTGGCTTGCTAACTACAGTGCCTTGATATGAGAGGACACAGGTTTAAGGTGCTGGGGGGTAGGTACAGGGGAAATGTTAGGGGGAAGTTTTTCACACAGAGGGTGGTGGGCGAGTGGAATCGGCTGCCATCAGTGGTGGTGGAGGCAAACTCAATAGGGTCTTTTAAGAGACTCCTGGATGAGTACATGGGACTTAATAGGATGGAGGGTTATAGGTAGGCCTAAAAGGTAAGGATATGTTCGGCACAACTTGTGGGGCCGAAGGGCCTGTTTTGTGCTGTAGTTTTCTATGTTTCTATATTGCAAATATCGAGGATATATGCAGGATATGTTCAGAAAATGATTAAAGATAAAACACACAGGACAATGGATCGGCATAATGTAATTAAAACAGAACTTTAACAAATTTAAAGTAACAATATGATGATTTAATCGAAATGCAACGCAAAAACGTATCCAAATGCGTAAGCACCTATGATGGGTAGAGTAGCTTGTGAACAAGCTGGAATTAAAGCTCTGAATACTGCCCTCCCTCATGCATATTGAATAAAGCCGTTTTGTTAAAGTTCTAAATGCTCTCAGAAGACTCAGTTCGTTCATTCCCTCCAACATAGAAAGAGAAATCATAGAAACCCTACAGTGCAGAAGGAGGCCATTCGGCCCATCGAGTCTGCACCGACCACAATCCCACCCAGGCCCTACCCCCACATATTTTACCCGCTAATCCCTCTAACCTACACATCCCAGGACTCTAAGGGGCAATTTTTTAACCTGGCTAATCAACCTAACCCGCACATCTTTGGACTGTGGGAGGAAACCGGAACACCCGGAGGAAACCCACGCAGACACGAGGAGAATGTGCAAACTCCACACAGACAGTGACCCAAGCCGGGAATCGAACCCGGGACCCTGGAGCTGTGAAGCAGCAGTGCTAACCACTGTGCTACTGTGCCGCCCTAACATACAGTGGATATAAAAGAGCCCATAACACTATTTGAAAAAGCAAAGATCCCAGGGTTTTTTTTTTAAAGCCCTTAACCAATGTCACTGAACAAGTAGAATATTTGGTCATTATTTCATTGCTGTTTACAGAACTGTGCTCTGTGAGAATTGACAGCTATGTTTCCTACCTTATAGCTATGACTGCACTTTAAAAATGATTTGCCTGTAAAATGATTTGAGACATGCTAAAGTGAAGTGATGCTTTAAAAATGCATGGTTTTGTTTATTCTATATCTTCACAAGTAAATTCATTATTATTGCTGAAAAAGAGACATGTTGGTGACATCTTGACCAATCAGAGCCAACTTGTCAACCAATCAATGCCTCTTTTTTCATGCACTACAAATTGTAGCTCACTTTGAAAATTAGGCATTCTTGGATCTGTCCTGGTGAGTACAAGATGAAAATCTTCAACAGATGTGTCTTTTTTCAACAGTATTCACATTGTGTATGACCGAGCAAAAGTCAGGGTTCATTCCTGTATATTGCTGGAGTTTTAGATTTCTACAGGGGCCAAAGTTTATCTGGCATTCCCGCCAACAGGATTTTCTGGTCCCGCCAACGGGGAATCCCGTCACGGGTTCCCCAGCAGAGAAGGGTGCAAACAACAGGAAAACCCCTTGACAACAGCGGGACCGGAAGATCCCACCACTGGCCAATGGCGGGCCATCCCCGCAAAGCATATTGCGGGGGTGGAGATATGGTGGGGGAGGGGGGGTGCATCGAAAATGTTGCACAAATTTCTATATAATAGACTAGAACTCTGGAACAGTTCTACAATTGTGGTCTCACTACTGGAAAGGGCGTACACGGAATATGCACACAGAATATGCAAATAGGTCACAATTATTTCCAAAAATCAAACAACTAAAAGGTGGCAGGAGTAAGTAGTTTATAATTGTCCCTTTCTGCTTTTAACCTATGTCATTACAAAAAAATCCTCACAGAATTCATTGTTTTTTTAACCCAAAATCTGCAAAGTCTGCTTACAACAATGTATGCGTGTCTTAAAAATCTGGAAATTCCACCTTGCGATTATAGGGTTAAAATTGGGACAGGGTAGGGGGGAAGATCTGTAAAGAGATTTGGACTTGCCTTTCTTACAACAGATCCTGAGAAGCTGGAGATCTTGTGGAATGAAGTAATGGAAATCCAGCTGCAGAATTCCAAAAATGTCCACTCCAGGGAGTAATTTGTGAGAGCTAAGCTGAGCAGGAAAAATCTTCACTCACTGGAAGTTATTTATGCTCTCGTTGAGTGGGAGAGGATAATTAAAATGTGTTCTGCAAGGGTTAACGAGAACGTTTTGAGTCTACTTTTTAATTTTCTTTTGGGAACAGGTGCAAAAATGTTTTAGCAGTTTTATTAAAATTGTTCGCATTTTTGCTGATTAACTACATTAAATTAGTCCTAATTTTTTTTCCTGCTCTTGAGTTAGCTACTCTGTCCTTCATTTTAGAATTCAAACATTTTCCTTATTGAAGGGGCACATAATACTAAACAGTATCATATAATAGAATCCTCACAGTGTGGAAGGAGGCCATTCGGTCCATCGAGCCTGCACTGGCAACAATCCCACCCAACCTTAACCGTGTAAACCTCATATATTTACACTGCCAATCCCCCTGACACTACAGGGCAATTTGCCATGGCCAATCAACATGGCAAATTGTTGATCCCGCACAGCCTTGGACTGTAGGGGGAAACCAGAGCACCCGGAGGAAACCCACAGGGAGAATGTGCAAACTCCACACAGTCACCCGAGGCCAGAATTCAACTCGAGTCCTTGGCGCTGTCAGGCAGCAGTGCTAACCACCGTGCCACCATGCTGCCCCCATATCAAAGAAATAACATTTTAAAAATGTAAAAAACTCTTATGAAATAAAAGCTGAGGAGATAGCAAAGGTGCTTTAAAATGACAATTCAGTCGGAATACTGGAGGAGATGTTGTGAGGTGTTTCAAATATTTCTATTCAACATGTTAAAAGTTTGGCAAAAGTCATTCAAAGTGCACTCTGTTTAGAAGCTCATGCCTAGTCTTAAATTCCAGTTGGTAATTCTTATTTCCATCAGAATTTTAGACAGTAATCCGGGGGGCAGAGAGTGCACATTGCAACTGTGGACTTTATGCATAAATATGGGAAGATTAAACTGACAATATAAGGATCTCATGTAAACCCAAGCAGTCTTTTGAACCTGTCTACATGATTATTCCTCCTATTGTTGCAGCAAATGCTATTTTGGCATGGCGAGCTTGCTGTATGTCGATTCGTTTTGTGTTTGAGAAGGGAGAGTCTGCAGACTGCAGAGGGCCTCATGTTTTCTGTGTTGTAGTAGTTTGTGTGTGCTCATGCACCACCTTCAGGTTTGTTTGGGTATTGCACCCAGTGCCAGCTAGTTCACAGTCAGGCCTTGGCATTTCTAATGGTGTGATTTATATTAAAAAATGTATTTCTGGATACAGTTACAAACGTATGCACTTTTAATGGACTGCACAAGAGTCCTTGCACTTGTGAAACCGTGTACTTAAATTGCACTTAAATGATTAGTAGCTAATACATGCTTTTCAGAAACAGACATACTTCCCCCACGTCAAGAATGTAAAGCACTCCACTGCAAATTCAAGTTTTCTGCAAGTGATTTGCATGAATTTAAACTTTATTTCATGTTCACCCTTTTTTTTTGCCCCGTTTTACTCTCCCATTGAATTTTATCTTCACCGTATGTTTTTAGCCCTCGGTTGGCCAGTCCACAGCTATCTCCATGGTTTCATGACTTTCATTCATCGACCTGCCTACCAGAAGGTGCTGTTAAGTGGACCCAGCCATATATCTTTTCCCCCTTATTTTTCTTTCTCGTTCTTCCTCCTTATTACATTTTCACTCATTTCTAATTCTGTCTTGCTCTTCTCATTCCCTTCCTTAATCTCACTCACCACCCTCCCTGAAAAAAGCATTGGTGTGAATGTCCGGCAGGAATCTGTCCAACTTTAGTATTCTAGCAAGACATGTTATGCTGTAGCGCAGTGGTTACCAAACTACCTGCAGTTTTTTTTCTATTTTAGGGCATTAAATCTGCTTATAGCCCAGCCCCATTAGGAAAACATCCTTGCTATTAAGAATATTAATTGCCCTACAGAAAACATGAAAGTATATATTGTGTTCCCTGTCCCCACCATATATTTCCAAAGCCCATCTGTAAATTATTTATGCAGTATCGAATTAAATACCCCAGTGCTTTGTGTTCATGGTTCCTGCTCAAAATCATGTGAGGAGATTGTAAATAAGTTTACAAGCACCACTTTCAAGTGGTCTCTGGTGAAAGGTAGAAATATGTGAAATAGGATCTTGTGTGGCCATAAAAGGAATAACTATATTTTTGGCATTCTTGTGCAGTTTCTTATGCCCCCTTGTGGAGTTTTAAAATTTGATGACTGGCTTACGTGGCATTTCCAACTTGTTTCTTGTTTCTTTGAATACATGCTGCATTAAGGTGGAATCATTGATCCATTATGGATGTGTTTCATGCTATCGTAGTTTAATCCCTGCTTTGAACTGTGTGCTTGGAATCTTGCTGGTCTCACTGGAGATAATCTATATTAAATATAAATATATTAATGTTTTAATTATATAAAAGGGTGCGTGTCGATTATTTAAAAAAAGGTACCCAACATTGAACGTGTTTTCCTTTTGGTATTGAATATATGAAGATTTTTCAGAATGTCATGCTGAGAAAATGTTTTAAAATGGTAGAGTTCAGAAGTGGCTATCTAATTGCTACACAGACATCGGAATTTTCCCATCCTGCCCGCCATGGGAATCGTAGTGGACGGGACAAGAACCATGCAAAGGTCCGTTGACCTCGGGCGGGACTTTTCGACCTTGGTGCGAGCGATGCCAGAAATTCCTGTCCAATGTGTTGGTTTGATAGGAAATCTGCAGCCATTAATGTTTCAGTTACTTTTCCATATGGGCAGCCATTTCTGGATGAACCAATGCAGTGGAGATTTTTAAAAATAGGGAATTTGAAATGCAAAGAAATATTTGTTGCAAATATACACCAAGTCAATCAGGATTGGGAAGTGAAAGGTAGATTAACACTTAGGTTGGGACATTTCACCATGGCAAAGTTGCTGATTGACCTGCGCACTGCTCACGTTTTATATTTTCAGTCAGATGTAAAATAGTTACTGCGCTAACTTAGTGTATTGGTATAAACATACTGGAGAAAATAAATTACATAAGTTGGTACAGTTAATGTTGTGTACTTTTTTACATCCTAACGTATGAAATTTTGCCCATCATTACCACCGCCAGTGTCAGAGCTTAATTTGTACTGTAGTTCACTCTCATTTTATACAGCTCAGAATGCATTCTCCAGATACAATGCAATTTTGGAAAACTGAAGTCCATAATTACACTGCTGAGTAATTTTCACAGTTCAAATTTAGTTAGTACAACAACTACACATTCCAAGTTTATGCTTCACTGAAATCCAAGAGTAACATCACAATACTTCCACATACTTGCCATTAGATTTTACTGAAGCAAACATGCGATCTGCACGTGCAGTACCCCAACACTGTATGTCCAATGTTAAAATCTCAACCAATGTGTTATAGGGGTCAACTTAGAGTATTTAACTAGATGATAAGGAATGAGATTGATTATTTTACAGAAAAATCTCAGTTTAGGGAACCGTTCGGATATAATTGTTCATTATTTCATCTTAAAATTATTATTGTTTTCAGATAGATCGTCTACTGATGCCCTGATTTTCAGGCAATCCATATATAAGGCTCTTCAATGAAATTGGTTTTGTCCAAAGCACCATCGCATTAAGGCAACCATGGGAGTAGAATGGGTCCAGGTACATCTGAGAGAATTGAGAATCTGATAAAATTGGTGGCCTAAGAAGCTTTTATTTCTTCCCTACAAATAATGCTTGTGTTGGAAAGGAGATTTGGTCTAGCTGTGCTTTGGTTGTGAAGCATTTGTGCTTTGTTGAAATTTCAGGTGAACATTCAGGCACCTGTCATCTAAAAAGCAGCAGTAGCAGTTTGCAAAAAAATGAAAATGTAGGTTTCAGACGTAAATTCCACTCAGTGCTGTGGGAAGAAGTGAATCAAAAATCCAGTAGAAAATCCCAATTTTCCACTTAAGTCTTGCAGTTTGGCTCAGAAACCATCCGACAAAAAAAAACGACTCAGTAAAAGAAACTGTCACAGCGAGTGATAAATGTGAGTATAATGCAAGTACTGTAAAGATTTATTATTAACTCATACCACACTTGGAAGGCTTCAAGGACTTGACACAATTTTATGTGCTTTTAACAATTACTGTATTCAAGTACATCTATAATAGAGCAGCATTAAATGGTTCAGTATCATAATGACAGTAAAAATAATTCTGCTTGGTATAGTTGACAGAACCTAAATTATACAATAGCACAACATTACTTGACTTTAATTCAACATTAATAGAACAGTACAGCACAGGAAACAGGCCCTTCGGCCCTCCAATATTAAATATTAAAATTAGGCCTTCAGCAAAGTGTAATTCTAAGTATGTGGAATTTTGTGAATTTCTCTGTATACATTTCAGAGAACTCTTAAGTATTTTTTCAGGTTAAGTTTATAACTGAATTTTATTTTAGAAGATAATATAACCTCTTTGGTGCCTTAACAAGTTGGTACAGTATCAAAGGGCTCAGTTGGCTTTTGACATTGTGCTAATTCAGCTTTTGTCAAGATGCTGCTTGCCATTTTTCAGTTTGAGTGTTTTACTGTTTTCCAACTTGTGCTCAAAGTCTTTGCTTTAAACAACTAGGGGGTGATCGTGAGCTCACGCTCGCCCTCCGGGCAAATGCCGGTGGGGATCAACTTCTGGAAGTTGCAGTTCTCACCGGCGAGAATGTGATTTTTAATTTTTCCCACCCCTCGTCAGTGGCGTCATCAGGCTCACACCCATAACTGGTGTGAACTTGCTTTACATGAATTTGAATGTTTTTAAATGTTATTTACCCATCCCGTAGCCAGATATCGATCCCCTCCCTGTCAGCGTCGCCATATATTGAAAGTGCGCCGATGTGATGTGATGTTGGCACAGTTTACAACAGGTTTACCCAGATGTGAACTACCACGAGGGTCTCCTTAAGGGGTGTAAAGGTAAGTATAGCCCCTGGGAGAGAGGGATATGGCCAGGCAGTGCCCTGGCACTGCCCTTTGGCACAAGTTGGTACTGTCCGGTTGCAGTGCCAACCTGTGCCAAGTTCCTAGTGGGAGCCGCGGGAGCAGAGAGGGATGTGGGGACAGAGGAGCTGAGGATGCTGGCCGATGGCCATTGGAGCGGGAGAGGGGTGGTTGCAGTGAAGGTGGGTGCTGGCTCACTGGTGGTGGTGTGGGTGAAAGAGTAGTGCCGAAGATTGGATGGGGGAGGGACCGATGGTTGGGTGGGGACAGAAAAGGGGGCAATGATTGTTGGGGGAGGGGGAGGGTGTAAAGAGGTGCTGTCTCTGGTCTAGCATGGGGAGGGGAGCCCCTAAGACCTTTGTGATGCACTGTGGGGGAGGTTTACTCAGGTTATTATCTGGGTGTCCTTTAAAGATGGCCCTCTGATATCTGTGCAGCCCTGTTTTACTGAATCATAGAATAGAAACCCTACAGTGCAGAAGGAGGCCATTCGGCCCATCGAGTCTGCACCGACCACAATCCCACCCAAGCCCTACCCCACATATTTACCCGCTAATCCCTCTAACCTACGCATCTCAGGGGCAATTTTAACCTGGCCAATCAACCTAACCCGCACATCTTTGGACTGTGGGAGGAAACCGGAGCACCTGGAGGAAACCCACGCAGACACAAGGAGAATGTGCAAACTCCACACAGACAGTGACCCGAGCCGGGAATCAAACCCAGGACCCTGGAGCTGTGAAGCAGCAGTGCTAACCACTGTGCTACCGTGCCGCCACGGTATATACTGGCTTGTTGAGCCCCTGCTCCCCCTGTATGATGGCGTGAAACATGCCCCCTTGACTTTATTTTAGACAGTAAGATCTGGTGAGAAACATGTCAGTTTTCTCGCTGGAAACAGCAGCCATTTTTTGATAAGATTTAGCCCAACATTTTCCTTAAATCTCTCCAAAAAAAACCTTCCAATTTAGGGAAGTAACATTTGACTTGAATTATCAATTCATGTGATACATGATAGAGTGCTATATAACTGCCAGTCTGTCATTCTAAGAAGATGATTCCCTCCGTTGAACATCGTATCAGGCTACTGGGCAAGTCAGAGCAAACCAGTTCATTGCATTAATCATTCTAAGAGTTGATTCAACTCGAAACGTCATTTGCGGAATTGGAGATACCAAAATAGTTATTATAATTACATAACTTCACTGAATTATTTTGCTTTGACGTGTTATTGACCGAAAGACCAAGAAAATTAAAACAGTTTCATTTTCATTGAGCGAAAAAGACAGGTCCTGTAAAACTTAGCCACAGTGTTCACTTTATTTGCACAATCACCATACAATTTTAAGCTACCTACCACTAAGGTTGTTTTATTTGTAATTTTCCTTGTTCATTAGTTTTGAGTTTCAGTGTGCTCTATGGCTCCAACATTGAGTGAATTATTTGAAAATCCCTGATGGTGCCGATAATCTGAACCTCCCGTCCATCTTTCTGATTTGAGTGATTGGAAGAATATTAATGCGAATTCCATATCACTGCAACCTCCAGCAAAGAGCTGACATTGGCTACAATGGGTTGAACATCCTTTTCCCGTGGTTCTAAAATAATGGAGTATGCCTTATTGCAATCTATCCATAGCATTCTTCAGTCCAGAAGGAAGCTATTACAGCCAGGCCTCCTCTCTGAAACAGCTATCCACTTTGTCCTATTCACCTGCATATCATTTAAAAAGTTATTCTGATATTTTTCCACTTCCCTTGTAGTAGCTAATATGGGTTCTGGTTTAACTCATGATTCGTGTTAGGAGATTTAATGCTTTAACAGCCAAGCCTGTAATTTACTTTTCTTACTCATCGTTTGATAATGATTATACAATTCTGCTTATTAGCTCACCAGTGAATGTAAGTAACTTTTCCCTAGTCACCAGGTCAAAAGCCTTTGGAATTTTGAACAGCATTGCGTTAAAATCTCCTCCTAACTTTCGCGATTCCAGGGAAAGGAGCTCCAATTTTGCCGAGTACCTCTTCCTAGCTAAAGCTTCTTATTTCTGACATTCATGTTAGTGAATCTTTTCTGCGTTTTCTCAATGGTCTGCATTTTCTCCGTGGTCTCGATGTCCCTCCGAGAATCTTGAGCACAAAATCTAGGCGAACACTCTCTAGCAGTACTGAGAGAATGCCGCACTGCCAGCGGTGCTGTCTCTCAAAGGAGATTTTAAACTGAGCATGTAAAAGATCCCGTTATTTTGAAAAAGAGCAGGGAAGCTCTACCAGGTGCCCTGGGACAATTTATCAAAACAGGCTGTCTGATCCTTACTACATCTCTGTTTGTGGGATCTTGCTGTTGGTGATCTTGGTGCCACGATTCCTATGTTGCAACACAGACAGAACAATTTTACAAATGCACATAGAAAGCATCCTTTCTGGTTGTATCACAGCTTGGTATGGCTCCTGCTCTGACCAAGGCACAAGAAACTACAAAGGGTTAGGAACAAAGCCCAGTCTATCACACAAACCAGCCTCCCATCCATTGACTCCATCTACACTTTCCGCTGCCTCGGAAAAGCAGGCAGCATAATCAAGGACCCCACATACTGACGACATACTCCCTTCAACCTTCTTCCATTGGGAAAAAGATACAAAAGTCTGAGGCCACGTACCAACTTCTCAAGAACAGCTTCTTCCCTGCTGCAATCAGACTTTTGTATGGACCTACCTCGTATTAAGCTGATCTACACCCTAGCTATGACTATAATACTACACTCTGCACCCTCTCATTCTCACATTCTCCACTATGCACTCTATGAACAGTATAGCGTGCAAGACACAATACTTTCCAGTGTATATCAATACATGTGACAATAATCAACCAAATCAAAAGCAGTTCAAAAGTGACTCAGTGGCTGTGACGAGTTTTATGATATCTGGAGGTTATGGAAGGCACTGCAGCAAATCTTTCTGCTTTTTAAGATAGATGAGAAAAACAAGATGCCATATTCTAACCTCAGTCGAACTAATAATTACTTGTTCGCCTTTATACTCCTTATTCTAATTTATAAAACATATGAACCGAAACTCTACTGTCTCGCCCGCCATGGAATCAGAGCAGGAGAGGGGCAGACAACAGAAATGTCCGTTGACCTCGGGCAGGAATTTCCGGTCTTGCTTGAGCGAGGCTGTAGAATCCCGCTGTATGCTTCAATGTTTCATCCTGCTTTTAGTAATGTGTGTATCTGAACCCCTACGTTTCCTGACTCCTTTTATTATTTAGTGTATGTTTTGCCTATTCCTCTTCTTGCACATTAAATTTAATCCAATATCACTCTAGTCTAGCAAACTGTCTAAATCCTCTTGAAGCCATTTTTTTGACCTTGTCACAATTAAATGCACTTACTATTTTTGTGTCACTTACAAATATCCATATTATACTCAGTATGTCCTAAATCCAATCGAATTTGAAAGTGTTAGGTGACACCACTCTACATTCCTGCTGTCTGAAAGCTGTCCTTCTTTCCTGTTAACTAACTTCTTAACTCTTTAATACTGTATAGCTTAGTTTTTATCCCGAAGCCTCCTTTGTGGTAACTTGTGAACCACTTTTTTCAGAGAATTCTTGCGCAAACTAAAGAAAAAACAAAGAACAAAGAAAATTACAGCACAGGAACAGGCCCTTCAGCCCTCCAAGCCTGCACCGACCATGCTGCCCGACTGAACTAAAATCCGCTACCCTTCTGGGGACCATATCCCTCTATTCCCATCCTAGTCATGTACTTGTCAAGATGCCCCTTAAAAGTCACTACCTTATTCCCTTCCACTACCTCCCCCGGCAACGAGTTCCAGGCACCCACTACTCTCTGTGTAAAAAATCTGCTCGTACATCTCCTTTAAACCTTGGCCCTCGCACCTTAAACCTACGGCCCCGAGTAATTGACTCTTCCACCCTGTGAAAAAGTTTGACTATCCACTCTGTACATGCCTCTCATAATCTTATAGACTTCTATCAGGTCTCCCCTCAACCTCCGTCGCTTCAATGAGAACAAACCAAGTTTCTCCAACCTCTCCTCATAGCTAATACCCTCCATACCAGGCAACATCCTGGTAAATCTTTTCTGTACCCTCTCCAAAGCCTCCACATCCTGCTGGTAGTGTGGCGACCAGAATTGAACACTATATTCCAAGTGCGGCCAAACTAAAGTTCTATAAAGCTGCAGCATGACTTGCCAATTTTTAAACTCAGTACCCCGGCTGATGAAGGCAAGCATGCCGTATGTCTTCTTGACTATCTTCTCCACCTGCATTGTCACTTTCAGTGACCTGCGTACCTGTACACCCAGATCCCTTTGCCAATCAACACTCTTTGGGTTCTGCCATTTACTGTATATTTCCTATCTGTATTAGACCTTCCAAAATGCTTTACCTCACATTTGTCCGGATTAAACTCCATCTGCCATCTCTCCGCCCAAGTCTCCAACTGATCTATATCCTGCTGTATCCTCTGATGGTCCTCATCGCTATCCGCAAATCCACCAACCTTTGTGTCGTCCGCAAACTTACTAATCAATCCAGTTACATTTTCCTCCAAATCATTTATATATATTACAAACAGCAAAGATCCCAGCACTGATCCCTGAGGAACACCACTTGTCACAGCCCTCCATTCAGAAACGCACCCTTCCACTGCTACCCTCTGTCGTCTTTGACCGAGCCACTTTTGTATCCACCTTGCCAGCTCATCTCTGATCCCAGGCGACTTAACCTTCTGCACCAGTCTGCCATGAGGGACCTTGTCAAAGGCCTTACCGAAATCCATGTCGACAACATCCACTGCTCTACCCTCATCAATCATCTTTGTCACTTCCTCGAAAAACTCGATCAAGTTCATGAGACACGACCTCCTCTTCACAAAGCCATGTTGCCTCTCACGAATACGTCCACTTATTTCCAAGTGGGAATAAATCCTGTCTCGAAGAATCCTCTCCAATAATTTCCCGACCACTGATGTAAGGCTCACCGGCCTGTAATTACCTGGATTATTCTTGCTACCCTTCTTAAACAAAGGAACAACATTGGCTATTCTCCAATCCTCTGGGACCTCCCCTGTAGCCAGTGAGGATACAAAGATTTCTCTATTGTACCTCATAGAATCATAGAATCCCTACAGTGTATCGTACGGTGGCACAGTGGTTAGCACTGCTGCCTCACAGTGCTAGTGACCCGGGTTCGATTCCCGGCTCAGGTCACTGTACGGAGTCTGCACGTTCTCCCCGTGTCTGCGTGGGTTTCCTCCGGGTGCTCCAGTTTCCTCCCACAGCCCGAAAGATGTGCTGATTAGGTGGATTGGCCATGCTAGATTCCCCCTCTCTGTACCCAAGCAGGTGCCGAAGTGTGACAACCCAAGGATTTTCACAGTAAATTCATTGCAGGGTTATTGTAAGCCTATTTGTGATTAATAAATAAATTTTAATCTGCACCAACTTTACAACAGAGCATCTTAGCCAGGCCCCCTCCCCGTAACCCCACATTTTTATCCACTAATCCCCCTAGCCTATACGTCTTAGGACACCAAGGGGCAATTTATCTTGGCCAATCCACCCAACCCGCACATCTTTGCATCATGGGAGAATCCTCACAGTGTAGAAGGAGGTCACTTGGCTCATCGAGCCTGCACTGACAACAATCCCACCCAGGCCCTAACCCCATGTATTTACCCTGCTAATCCCCCTGACACGAAGAGGTAATTTGCCATGGCCAATCAGCTATCCCGCACATCTTTGGACTGTGGGAGGAAACTGGAGGAAACCCACATAGACACAGGGAGAAGGTGCAAACTCCGCACAGACAGTCTTTGTTTTTGTTTAACTTCTTTCTTTTTAGCTGGCGGAGGTCTTTCACTTTAATTTCTGCAGTTTTCCAATGTCCTTTGGCTGCTTGGAGAGTCCGTTTCTCTCTTAGTTCTAACATCGATCTCTTGGTAATTATACCACTGGCTCCAGTTGGGACCAATGTTTAAAAACTTTTTCAATTGCTATGTTTTCATACAGATGGAGATCTTCTACTCATCCGCAAACTTCCAAACCTTCACTCCTGCAGTTCCCCAGTCCCCCCTGCCACCCCCCACATGCCTCCACAGGTTCTGCTTGGATCAGAAGCCTGAGGGTCTCAGCCTCTTTATTTTCCCGCACTTTGAGGATGTCCTGCAGCTGCGGGGGGCCATTTTCTTTTCCTGTTGACTTCTGAACTTGTTTAACTGGAGCAAATCTCTGTCTTCCATTTCAGATTTCTCCTTTTTAAAATCTGAAACACAGCTTCTAGCTGGGTGTATCTTCCTTTTATTTCAAACACACCTGTCCTATTTTTCTTTTACTCAAGTTTCACTCCCCTCGCCAGACACACCTTCAATACACTCCATTATCTTCAGAAGGACATATGATGTAAACTTACTTTTTACAAATCTCTAATTAAACTATATATATGTATATGAATAAGTGGTAAATTTATTTAGCATTAAGGCACTTTCTTGATATTAGGGCAACTGATCTATAATTAACTAATTTTACCATTTTCTCCCATTTGAATGAGGCCAAGCAGTGTCTGTGGAGAGAGAAACAGAGCTCACAGGCAAAATGTATTGAGGACAGCATTGTGCCCCACATCTTCCACCAAAGCCGGCGACACTCCCACCTGCTGCATTTTTGGGAGCCCTGAGAAAGCTCAGTCCCTAACTGGCAGTGGGAACCCTGGTGGTGGGTCTCAAGGCACCTCAGGGAATAATTAATTACTGGACTGCCCCCAGTAGGATGGAAATTCCCCCCACTCCCTCTGAGAACCTGCTGGTCATGGGAGGCTCTCAGCTCTCTATTACTGGCAGTGTCACCAGGAAAGCTGGGTTCTACCGGTAATACACTTGGCTTTCACCAGGGTTTATTGTGGGGTTGCCTGCAGAAAGGTGAGTGAGGACAGGATATATGTCACGGGGAAGGGGTTACCAACGAGAGTGGGAAAGGGTTGTTGGAGGAGAGAGCAGGGTGATGCCTCTGAACGAGGGATCCGTCCACCCACTGGCCCTAGGAAAACTTACTGGACGTTATAAAGAACAACCCAAAACACCTTAGGTTAGTTACAGAGTGACGCTGCCTAATGTGCTTTCATCCCTAAACTCAGAAGAGCACCCCTTCCCACAATTGAATTTGTGCCAAAGGCTGGGTGGTTGTGTGCTGTGGCCAACACCACAGGAGAATTGCATAAAAACTGACCAGATACACTTCATTGGACAAAGAGGGGAAGGCCATCATCCAGTCGGTTTAGGTCAAATTTGAACCAAGATAAATGATCTCCTGAGATACCAGTGTGTGATAAAAGGCGGTGAATCTGCAGCTGTCAAAAGAAAATCTGTCTTAGGATGACATAGTTCTTGAAGATAGTCATAAGAACATACTATCACTCTTTCCATTCAGTGAGACAGCCAGTGAAAACCTTGTCATCTACAACCACATTTTGTGACACTTATCATTTCCCTGGTACACCAGCCAGAAACAAGTTTTAACAGCTTCCTCAAATAGACCGTCGCAATTGAGATGTCAGGCACTACAAATAAAAATGCATGTGTTTGACGGCATTTTAATGTAAAGTGGTTTACCCTAAACGGTTCTTTTGCAATTTGGTTCAATCGGCAAGTTTTTACAGCCTCTCTAGTCCCTAAACCCGCCCAAGGTCAACGGAGCTTCCCATTGTTTGCCCCTCGCCTGCGCTGATTCCCGTGGTGGCCGGGGTGGTAAAATTCCCGCCAATGTGTCTTGATTAAATTGGGGTGCACAAGTCACAACTCGTCACAAAGAAGAAGAGAGGAAATTGCATGGGAGGAAAGCAATTCCTCATCCCCTCAATCCAAATAATTATTTTACCAAATTTGCCTCGGTAACCACCCAGTGAAACTGCGAGGTCCCCCTGAGTGCTAACAAACGCCTCTCAGTGGCTAGATTCATTAGTGTGGGCTTAACAAAAACAGCGCATTATGTGAGGTATATAGACATTAACAATACTGAAATGAACCATGTGAATAGCTGCATTAATTATACAAATACCTCATTGCGGATATGCAATTATATTTTTGAATCCCAAGTCATGGCACTTATTACACAATAATTTGTTGCTTATCTCTAAATTCATTATATTTTCTAATGTAGGTCCGTATTGTAGGGAACATCCATCCTAACACAGAACATTATGGTGCTTTCACAATGCTAGGGAAGATAATTACACTGAGCACTGGATAGCAATAAATCTAAAATACCACTACCATCAACTTCCATTTTGACTCTGGGTTAATTGAATTTAGCAAGTTTGGTTAAGGTGAGAAGATTCAGCTAATCAAAGCTAAAGAACTTAGCTACTTGGCTGAAGACACTCTGGTCGATGAATAATGGATGCAGATTTCTTTATTCTGCATCACCAGTTGTGGATTTTATAATGGAAGTAGGAAAATAAGAACTGTTTTAACCATTTCTGCCTAAGTTTGATCGAACTTTTGGGAACAGGTGTTTTAGTGCAGAGGACTCTATGCCCTCCCCCCCCCCTTACTGTTTCTTGCCTAATATTGTGACGTTATGGATATGCAAATGGTAAGGTGACCATAAGAGTCCGAGAAGACTTTTGTATTGCTGCCCCTCCTGGTTATCTGATCAAATCTCATGGAAAATGAAATTTAAACAAGAGCTGGAATGAAAGGTTTGTCTTATGAGCAGATTGGGCTTATACTCATTTGGAGTTTAAAAGAGTAAGATGTGACCTTATTAAAACACTTACAATTCTGGGGGAACTCGACAGGGTGGATGGTGTGAGATAAGAGCAGAATATTGCGGATGCAGGAATCTGAAAGAAAAACAGAAAATGCTGGAAAATCTCAGCAGGTCTGACAGCATCTGAGAAGGGAGAATAGAAAGATGATGGGGAGATGTTTCATTTCATGGGGAAATCTAGAACTAGAACGCACAGTTTAAAAAAAAAGGGGGGCCTCCCACTTAAGATGGAAATTAGGAGGAATTGATTTTCTCAGAGGGTCTTTGGAATTCTCTTCAATGGAAAGCAGTGGAGATTGGACAGGGAATATATTCAAGGCTGAGTTAGGCACATGTTTGATCGACTGAGAGTCAAGGATTATGGGGGACAGGCAGAGAAGTGAAGTTCAGGCCACAAGCAAAATCAGCCATGGACTAATCGAATGCTGAAGCTGCTTCAAAAGGCCTATTCCTTTCTCTATTTCTTATGATCTTATAATCTTATCTGAGGAATAATACATAATGTAGAATGAGATTTCTATGAGAATAGTGAGTGAAAGTAATGTAGTGGCTATTTTGTTGGATAAATAATTGAGAGGCATGGACTGATCCTGTGGCAGGTTGAGTACCGTCTTAAAGAAAGTCTGTGAATAAAATATTGGTTTCACAAGGTGACCATAAGACTGTCAGATTGCCATAAAAAGCCAACTGGTTCACTGATGTCCTGCAGGAAAGAAACTGCTGTCCTTCACGTGGTTTGGCCTATGAGTGATTCCAGTCCTGCGTCAATGCAGTTGGCCCTTTACCATCGTCTGAAGTGGCCGAGCAAGTCACTCAGTTTTTATCAAACAGCTACAATGAGTAATGCCCTTTCTTGAAAAAAGTCCAGCACCATCTTCCATGATATAGATCTGTAATAACCTTTGGCCATGGCAGTGGTGATTTCCCCTGTCAACTCAATTAACTGAACAGAGATTTAACAAAGATGGGATTTCAGATCCTCTCTGGAGGCAAAACACAAGTGCTGCCAACAGCAAACACGAGTGGGCGTTGGGCTCTATAGTCCATGTTTTTACTCTTTTGCTCAGTTGACCTGAAGAGTTTCTGCCAGCACCAGGAAAGGTATGGAGCTAAAACAATAAAACTTTAGGTACAACTGACTATATCTTGCCCACTTGTGCTCTGAATCCACCCTCACTAATCTAAACCGGGTACACACACGCACGCACACACACTCAACAACCTTTTGACTGAGCACAGCTCCACAAACAAAACATGCTCTTGATTATGCACCCGAAAGTGGGAGTCTTTACCACAAATTACTTGATGTGGCAATTTATATTTGCTACATTTTTCTATTTGAACAATATCGCAACTGTAATTGTTAGCTGCAATGTGAAATGTAAACTTGGGAGGGAAACCCAACAGTAATAATGCCCAGAACTTAAAGACTAGCATTGGGAATGTTGAGTGAGAAAGACTTAATGTCACAAAGAACTTGTAAACTTTAATTTTTATCTTTGGAGTTGATTGGCCAGATGTATTTCCCCATTTCGTAGTGCATTACAGTGCAGTTAATCTGCTGACACTGGCATGATTTAAGATCACAGGTCTTGCTGTTTGCTGTCAGATGGATTACTGAACGATGTGGGAAAAATCTCTTCATCCAGTATTTCTGAGTAACTTAATTTGGAAAAGTGTTCAAAGATCCTTCTGTTGTTTTTGAACAGGAATTAGACTGAATTAGTCGCGATGATGTACGCTGTTTTCCATTTTTGGCATTGATGATTCTTGAGGATTTGTTGTCACGTGGCATTAAAAATGGTTTAAAAATTCACAGTTCCGTTGGAATAAATAAATGAATTCAATATGAGCTGTGGTAGGTTTTTTTTAGATTGTTTTTTGAAATTTTCTTTTTCTTAATCTTTGAAGTTTATGCAAAAACGCCTCCTGTTAAATGATTGCTGGACTTTATATGAAGTGTTAGGATCTTTTAAATCAAAGTCTGCCCAGTGCTTAAATACTGCTAAGACATCTGGGACAGGACTTACCGTCCACGCTCGCCCTAAGGCCGGAAAATCCCGCCCGAGGTCAACAGACCTTTCCATGGTCTGTGTCCTGCCCACTACAATTCCCGTGGCGGACGGGACAGGACAATTCCATCCTTGAAGTGGCTTTCAGAGCATGTCTGCATTCCTGGATGAGTTAGAAAGCCAAAGTTTGTCATCTGACATATACTCCTTTCCCCCGACTGCTCTCACTGCTGTGACCTTTCTCTGTTTTATTAATACAGCTGTGGTTATTTATGCTCGAATCTTTCTAGTCTTATTTCTAAGTTCCAAATATATTGTTATGTTCTCTTCGTCCCCTCTACAACCTCAGTATGGTGAAATCATGATTGCACTCCTTCCTAACTTGTCCAACCAAGACCCAAGCAGTATCACCTTGCCCACTTCTCCCTTCCTTTTAAACTCTTCAAGCTTTTAAAATACAATCTTGCAATCACCTAATAACTACTTCTGACTTGCATTTCTGTCCTTGTCAGACATTTTCAGCCTTGCTGGGGACATTGGTGTTCGGGATTTCATATTAAGTTCTTCAATAAAATTAATGCGATGGGATAGGTTCTCACTGACAATACTGTACTTCTCCAGCTTCTGATTTACAGCATTAGTAAAAACCTTGTGTATCTGTTGCACTGAATTGAAATGACAACCCATAATTTCCTCCCATTGACAAGTTCGAAGTCAAATCCAGTATGTTCTAAATGGCTTCATGGGATATGAATGTCCTCTTTTTAGGTTCATGGGATATGAATGTAAATAGGAGCTAAAGTAGACCATTTGGCCATTCAGCAAGATCATGGCCAATCATCTGCCTCAACTCCAACTTCACACACCGTCCCTATGTTCCTTTATTACCCAAAAACTTATTGAGCCATTTGATCCCTCTCTTGAATATATTCAAGAAATGAGCATACACAGCTCTCTATCCTGGGCTGGAGAACTCTAAGTATTCACAACTTTCGAGTGAAGGCATTTCTCTTCAAATTCAATGAAATTGTGACTCTTCTCAATTCTCCAGCCAGGGGAAGCAGCTTCTCAGTATCTACCCAGTCAACCCCCTTAAGAATTTTATATGTTTCAATTAGATTAGCTCTCATTCTTCTACAGAATATAGGCTTAGTCTACTCAGTCTCTACATCCCAGGAACCAGTCTAGTGATACTTCATTGCCTCTAGGGCAAGTATATCCCACCTTAGGTAAAGAAATCTAAACTGCACACAGTACTCCAGGTATGGCCTCACCAATGCCCGATACAGTGCTGTCATTGGTATTTTGACAATGGGAAGTTTATAACAATCTCTATTGGAACTACGCTTTCAAAATACATCGCTTGAAGCTAAGTCATCCAGTACATTTTTTAGTACAATAGTCATTTGAAAACTCTAATCTTATCATTGATACTTTCTTCATTAATTGAATAAACTGGATATGCCACTTCTATGTTATGATGGACTTAATTGACAATCCAGAGAATGCAGAATTTGTTAAAAGGTCCTTATTCTTGAAGGACCTATTTCGCAAAGCGTGATGTGTTGGTCAACAGGGTTTTGACAACTAAAAACACAGCTAATTTGCTACCCAGGGGTGTCCAATCCTTTTCCAGTAGGCAAAGCATAGCTGTCCATGCACAAAATCCATGCAAACTCAGTTCTACTTTATGATGTCCTTTACACCTCAGTTTGCCTGGTTTTAATTTAGCAGGATTGCTTTTAGCACTGTTGTGGGAAATAAATTATATGATATTAAGGAAGCACAACCACAAGATGACAAATGCATCCAAATGAAACAGTATTGCTAGAATGGATGGCTGGATTATACTCCAAACAACCCAATACTAATTTGACCTTCCTCTACATTCTAGCTATGACTGTAACACTACGTTCTGTACTCTCTCCTTTCCTTCTCTATGTACGGTATGCTTTGTCTGTGTAACGCACAAGAAACAATACTTTTCATTGTATACTGATACATGTGACAATAAATCAAACCAAATCAAAAACTTCACCAGTACTTCAAACAGAGAAAATCATCTCACAATCATTAATTTCTAATGACATCCCTAAAACACTTTGACTCAACATTCTCCGAAAGAAACAGCAAGGTCATTTGGGAATTGTGAAATACCAAACAAGAGACCAGCAGTTAGTCTAGTGGCCAGGTATCAGTTATATCAATCACTTTATTGAAGAGTTAATCACAGATTACCTTGTATACACACTGACTAGCCAACAGCAGAAAAAACTATTCCCAGATACCCTCCGCTTTTCCTTCAAGGCCATGGCGGTAACTTGGGATGGATTTGTTTGAGCTCAAAGGCAGAATTGTTACCTTTGTCATAGGTTGCTACTCCAGATTGTTTGAAATGAGTAGACAGCACAGCATCAGGGTGGAGGAAGTCATTACATCACTAAATAGAATCTTTGCGACACATGGTATCGTGGATGACAATGGTCCTCAATTTGCTAATGAGCTGATCCACAACTTTATGCAGGAATATATTTTCATACATACAGAGAAACATATAAAGAAACTAGGAGCAGGAGTAGGCTATTTGGCCCTTCTAACCTGCTCTGCCATTCATTATGGTCAAGACTGATCATCAAATTCAATACCCTGATCCCACAATCCCCCCATATCTTTTGATCCCTTTAGCCCCAAAAGCTATACCTAATTCCTTCTTGAAATTACACAACATTTTTGCTCAATTACTTTCTGTGATAGTGAATTCCACACATTCACCACCCTCTGGCTGAAGAGATTTCTCCTCACCTGAGTCCTAAAAGTTTTACCCCTTAACCTCAAACTGTGACCGCTAGTTCTGGACTCCCCCACCGTCAGGAACATTCTTTCTGAATGTGCCCTGTCGAATCGTGTTAGAATTTTATGAGTTTCTATGCGATCCCATTTCGCTCTTCTAAACTCCAATGAATATAATTATAAGAGACAGTTAATTCATAATTTCAGCTGAAGACACAGAGCATACGACTGTCGGGAAATGTAAATACA
Organism: Mustelus asterias; assembly: GCF_964213995.1. Classification (NCBI taxonomy): domain Eukaryota; kingdom Metazoa; phylum Chordata; class Chondrichthyes; order Carcharhiniformes; family Triakidae; genus Mustelus; species Mustelus asterias. The sequence continues at coordinate 143,418,863 of NC_135801.1, read as the reverse complement.
ACCTCGAGTAGAAGAGTACTGAGATGTATGTAGACCTGTAAATAAACAAGATTAGTTTTTATGATTCACGGTCTATGGTCGCATTCTTAGGGTAATAGGCAAACCTCAATGGAACCCCATCTTGATCCTGAGTCCAAGCCAAATGCTTCAGCATGCAGAGCTCTAAATAATTCTTTGGTAGGATTAGAGCCCATCTGGATTATTACTCATTTCAAATGACCCTGTCTATTACATTATCAGGAAGTATCTTGTAGTCTCCATTTTTCTTTTTGTCCTGTTCTGACTCAACTGGATAAGTCTAAAACTATCTGTAAAGCTATATTTAAAGTTTTGAAGTTTATTTATTGGTGTCACAAGTGGGCTTACATTAACACTGCAATGAAGTTCCTGTGAAAATCCCCCCAGCTGCCACACTCCGGCGCCTGTTCGGGTACACTGAGGGAAAGTTTAGCATGGCCAATGCACTTAGCCAGCACATCTTTCGGACTGTGGGAGGAAACCAGAGCACCCGGAGGAAACCCACGCAGACACGGGGAGAATGTGCAGACTCTGCACAGATAGTGACCCAAGCTGGGAATTGAACCCGGGTCTTTGGCGCTGCGAGGCTAACCACTGTGCCACCATGAACAGCAGAAGCAACAGAAATATGACCAGCTAAGATATTGGCACTCAGCAATGGTTGCTGCTATTCAAGCATCAGTGTTTGCAGTCCAGTTTAAGGACATAGAGTAAATGAGAAAAGATTAGTCAGCCCATGGAACAATTTTTTCACAAGTCCTCTGCAGTCTTCTACTTAAGAACTTTGTACAAGCTAGTTAACCTCAGAAAATTGTCTGCACTGTCCCGATTTAGTAACTGCATGTGTGGCTTCTGCACGTTGTCCCCGTGTCTTCAAGAGAGACAATTAGTTACATGGCTTGAGGGGCACCACTCCATATCAAGCAAAGGGCAGGCGTGGAGGCAGGTACCAAGCCTACCTCAGTGAGAATTGAAATTGAACCTGCGCTACAGGATGGCACGGCGGCACCGTGCTTAGCACTGCTGCCTCATAGCGCCAGGGACCCGGGTTCAATTCCGGCCTTGGATGACTGTCTGTGTGGAGTTTGCACATTCTCCCCGTGTCTGCGTGGGTTTCCTTTGGGTAGTCTGGTTTCCTCCCACAGTGCTGGTTAGGGACATTGGCCATGCTAAATTCTCCCTCAATGTACCCAAACAGGTGCCAGAGTGTGGTGACTGGGGGATTTTCAAAGTAACTTCATTGCCGTGTTAATGTAAGCCTACTTGTGACACTAATACAATAAACTTAAACTGCAGGCATTCATGCCAATCTTCAATGTAGGTTCAATAAAACCGCAGCATCATACATCCTACATTACGGTTCTGCAACAATTACTTTCTTTGACACTCAGGAACCATCATACCTGCTTACTATTCAATTATCTCAGTTATAATTAAGACAACCCATCAAGTTTGTAAGAAAGCACAGCAATATACAAGAATTACTTCAGTACAGTATGTGCAGTGAAAATGCAGTTACGGGCATCTGGCCTGTAAATGATCTGGAGGATTGGGTAACAGGTGAATAGAATCAGCTCAGAAAATGTCTTTCAGTTCAGGATCATGGACCTTTTCATGTCAATTGACGTTCCTTCAGTCTCTCCAAAGAGGTTAATCAGTACCCGACATGTTTCTTCCATAGATAACCAGCTATATTCAATGTACTTCATGAACACACAAGTCATTTTTAAACTCTTCACAACCTTTGTTCTTAGTCAACAAATTTCAGTGGGATTTCACAGATATATATTTTCTGAGACAAATTCATTGAATCCGTACAATGCAGAAGGAGGACATTTGGCCCATTAATTCTGCACCGACCACAATCCCACCCAGGCCCTATTCCTGTAACCCCTCATATTTACCCTGCTAATCCCTGAAACTAGGGTCAATTTAGCATGGCCAATCAACCTAACCCGCACATCTTTGGACTGTGGGAGGAAACCGGAGCACCCGGAGGAAACCCACGCAGACATGGGGAGAATGTGCAAACTCCACACAGACAGTGACCAGAGGCCGGATTTGAACCCGGGTCCCTGGTGCTGTGAGGCAGCAGTGCTTGCCACTGTGCCACCCCAATTGTTCTTCCCAATTCCGCCCAAATTGTTCCTCCCAATCACAGCTCTTCCTTGAGTGTCACCGATGTTTATTAAATCTTGAGTTCCAAGAAAAACAACAATGTTATCCCCGACAAATTAAAGACTGTTTTCTCCCCCAACGGAGTGTAAGTCGAAATCTGTCATCTGAACCTCCTTACCATTGTGTGTGTCAGTTATCATTGTTCTCTGCCAATCTTGGAGTGTGTCCAATGGCCATAAATATGTTGTCGGGGGTGAAGAACAAGCCAAAGAATTCTGGAGGTGCATAACGTAAAGCTGGCATTGTTTATATGCCTTTCAGCACCATCGCTCTCTCTCTCTCTGCTTGTTGCTACTCCTACCAGGAGATCTGCTGTCATGGTATGTCATGCTTGTTTGTGTTGCGGCACCTTCACACATCCACTGTAACTCATCTGCAACCACTCTGTGACATTCATCATCCAATTACATCCAGGTTGACCTCTTTCCTCTGGCCCTCTACTTTGTTCTCTAGCTGAGATCTCTATAGCTTTTCAGCTCCAATCAAATGGCCAAAATACACACATTTTGTCTCTGAATGTCACTTTTTACATTCTTTTTGCTCTTGCAATTTCAAGTATGTCTTCAGATCTGTGTATGGAAATTTAGCTTGCATCTTAGCTTCCACATTTCAAAGGCTTCAATAGCATAATATACTCATAATATGTTCAATGATCTACTGCAGAATACTTCTTTACGTACATTCTCCTATAGACTTGAGCTGATCTACTCTAATTACCCGTGTATCGTGACTTCATAGAAATCATAGAAACCCTACAGTACAGAAAGAGGCCATTCGGCCCATCGAGTCTGCACCGACCACAATCCCACCCAGGCCCTACCCCCATATCCCTACATATTTACCCACTAATCCCTCTAACCTATGCGTCTCAGGACACTAAGGGCAAGTTTTAGCATGGCCAATCAACCTAACCCGCACATCTTTGGACTGTGGGAGAAAACCGGAGCACCCGGAGGAAACCCACGCAGACACGAGGAGAATGTGCAAGCTCCACACAGACAGTGACCCAAGCCGGGAATCGAACCCAGGTCCCTGGAGCTGTGAAGCAGCAGTGCTAACCACTGTGCTACTGTGCCGCCCACATATAGCCCACTTATAGCCCACTGGACTCCGTGATGCTAGAGGAGCTGGGATTTAAGGGAAGATTACTGATGTTACTCAGGAAAATGAAAAATGAAATGCATGTCAAGTCTGTGAATGATCGCTCACGATTATGGCCCTTGAAAAAAGCTTATTCTGTGCTTGCACTGCGTGCATTATACACAGTAAGAAGTTTAACAACACCAGGTTAAAGTCCAACAGGTTTATTTGGTAGCAAAAGCCACACAAGCTTTCGAGGCTCTGAGCCCCTTCTTCAGGTGAGTGGGAATTCTGTTCACAAACAGAACTTATAAAGACACAGACTCAATTTACATGAATAATGGTTGGAATGCGAATACTTACAACTAATCCAGTCTTTAAGAAACAAAACAATGGGAGTGGAGAGAGCATCAAGACAGGCTAAAAAGATGTGTATTGTCTCCAGACAAGACACCACATAACTTCACTGATCCTGTACTCCCGGGCCAGGTAATTGACTGCAGTATTGTAGCTCTATCTCAATTCCTTGTCTGGCCTACATGTGACTCCAGACCCACAGAAATGGAGTCACCTTTTAACTGCCGTCAAAAATGGCCTCACAAGCCAGTCCAAAGGCAATGAGGGATGGACAGCAAATACTGGTCTTGCTAGTACCAAGCAAATCCCAAGAAATAATAGATTATTCCATTGCCTCAAAGTGTTACTCTAATCTGCAACTGTGGGGTGGTGAATTCAACCTTTTATTTTAATATTATCACTTGCTGGTAATTTTCTGATGCTGAAAACCATTCATGGGCTTACTGTGTATACAAAAGACTTGCATTTCTCTAACATCTTTTACAATAACAGTGCATCCCAAGGTGCTTTAATAGCCAATGAACATTGCTCCTAGCAAATGTGCACAAACAGCAATGTGATAATAGCAAGATAATCGGTATGTTGTTATGTTGATTGAGGGATAAATATTATCCTGGACAATGCTGATAACTTTCCTGTTGTTGTGCCATGGGATCTTTTACATCTGTCTGGGAGGACATTAATTGTTCCCTTTAAATTTGCATTACTTTAATTATCAGGTGCGCAAAGTTGCAATGACTTCACAGCAAAAAGATTTTATCCAAAATTCTTATGCAAATGTGACTTTGTGGATTATAAGTATCTGTATGGTCCAGACGCTTATCTCGGACTAAAGTCAGATTGCATTAAAATCATCTGCTCTTAATTCGGTGATTTTTTTCAATGCATTATTTGAATTATCTGATCATTTAACTTCTTAGCGCAAGCCATAACTTTGAAGTTTTGTGAATGGGCTGCATTGTGAGACGTTGGGCCCATTACATCTCACAGATGGCCCGATGTACTTCACACATAATGAATTACATTGACTTGCAGATACTGTTATGTTGGCAAATCCAAATTTACAAATAGCAAGATCCCAGAAACAGCTTTGAGGTTAGGGCTGAGATTCTCCCAAAACAAAACTATGTGCCCAACGGGCGGAAAGAGGGGAGAATTTTCCGCCCATAGTTTGGGGGGTACCTACCTGAATGAGTCTCTAGACAGTATGCCCCATCCCCCTCTGGCCCTGCCCGGCATGCCAGGGTGCCAGGCTGGCACTGCCCAAGGGGCACCCCCTTGCCACTGACCTCCTGGGTGGGCCTGAATGGCCTCTGTCCACCAGCGGGGTGAGAATGCCTGTTCCCTGTTAGTGGGGAGCAGTTGGGAACCCCTCCCAGTGGGGGCGGGAGACGCTAGCAGGCCCGAAGTCTACCGCCTCGGAGCCCTCTAATCATATGGAAATTCAGTTTTCCACATGATAATCAGCTCCGCACCGATTACTGGTGTGGAGCTGTTTGCACTGAAAAAAGGCGCCTCAAAGAATCGCTGTTGTCTCGTGGCCCGCTGTGCTGCTCGAGCAACGCAGTGGTTGGGAGAATCCCAGCCTGGATCTTTTTCATGAGTGGTAGGCTGTTTGGACAGCTGGAGAGAACTGTTGACTTTGCTTGATTGGCATCTTCATGTGGTTCTATTAAGTTACTTTTTTCTGTGATTGCTTTTGTCAATGTTTCAATATTTATTTGATTAGATTGAGGGGTGTGAAGTGCTTGAACCTCTATTATTGATACTTTAATGGTCTGTTTGCACAACACTTCCATACAGTTGTAGAAACACTTAAAAAGGATTTTGCTTCTAAGCAACTTTACATTGTTGCTACATGTCATTGGTTCTGTATATAGTGTATATTGGAGAAATGGGCAGAGAGGGGCCATGAGTTTGCATGGAGGGTATGAGGGGCAACTGGGGTTGATGAGGGTCATGAATTGACATTGATTTTACATGGAGGTATAAGGGGTCATGGGTGCATGAGTTAGCATGAAGGATGCATGAGGGCATGGGTGAGGGCCAGAAGCCCCATCTTCAGCCAATTAATGTTCCCCAGAGCATTGAATGACTGTGGGGCTGCTGTGATGCTGAGGTGCACTCTCAGGCTACCCCTCGGGTGACAGGGCATCCAGAAAATCCTACCCATGGAATCCTGATCCAATGGAAGAAGCAGCTGAAGTTTCAGTTCATTGTTTCTTTCACCCCGGGCAATGGAATATTCCCTCAGTACTTCCCTCCATCGGATTTTTCTGTCTAAACCTCTGATGGAGGTCTTTTGTGAGACCCTAATGTGCACTTTCAGTCACACATCCGGTCTCCCAGGCCCCCCAGTGATCCAGTGGCCAGACGATCTGGGCCATAGATTCGATACTCAAATCCTACAATTCAACATCCCTTTGACTCAGGCCAAAATGCGACTGACTGAACCGAACTTGCACTTCATCAATTAGCATCCTAAAGATCTGAAATTTTCTCTTTTTTTCTTAGCACCTTTACAACAACCCCACCAATCAGTATCCCCATAACCCTGTGTATTTACTCTGCTCGTCCCCCTGATAATAAGGGGCAATTTAGCATGGCCAATCAACCTAACATGCACGTTTATGGAGTGTGGGAGGAAACCGGAGCACCCGGAGGAAATCTACGCAGACACAGGTGCCGGGATTTTACCGCCTCACCCGCCCGAGGCTCATTAGATCCTGCCCAAGGCCAACAGAAAATGCCGTTCTGCGAGCCTTGCCCGCCCTGATTCTGGGGCGGGCGTGCCAGTAAAATTCCGGCAACGGAGTCTGAGAGAGTTAGTTGATGCATTAGTTACTGAGTCTGTTTCACTTATTTGCTACTTTTGCTGAGGTAAAATGAAGGATTTCTTCTATTCGCCAGACTTAGCACGAGGCTTCTTAATTTTGCACCCCTGTCTCTCAATTCTTACTTGAATTCTTATTAAATTGTCTATTCACCCTTACATCATCTATGGCTCTCATTATTTCTCAACAACTGGATCGTATCTCTCTCAAACTTCTTTTCCACAGTTTGGTTCCTTCCAGTTTTCCCAGCTTCGCATCCTCTGTACCAGAATCATTCTTGTCACTCTTTTCTGAAGAGAGATGCCCAGAATTGCACACACACGGGCAAATTTTCCCATTCCACCCGCCATGGGAATCGGAGCAAGTGAGGGATGGACCAAAAAAAGGTCCATTGACCTTGGGGGAGCGGTGGGGGCAGGGGGGGCGGATTTTCCAATTCTAGGGCAAGTGCGGCTGGCACGTTTCATCCACAGGGTGGAATTTTCCTGTCCCGCCTGCCACGGAAATCATAGGAGGCAGGACACGACCATGCAAAGGTCCGTTGACCTCGGGCGGGATTTTTCGATTTTGGGGCAAGCGTGGCCGGAAAATCCCACCCACAGTGTTTCAACAATGACTTCACTGTTTAAGTTGTAAACCTAGAATTTGAAAAGGTGTGGAAGCTGAGTAGTCCAAGTAAGCAACAGTGAACTTGACTGAAGCACATGTTTTCATGAAGCAATGGAGTTTATTAGTGAAGTCAGATTGACAATTAATAAAATCCCCTGCTCAGTTATTAAGTTGCAGATGTAAAAAGAAAAAAAAGCTATTCATCTACCTTCCTATATGGTTGATTCCAAATGCCAGTACAATATCAACCCGATTGTTTATAATCCTCAAAGGCCACCACGCAGATGGTGCTGTTTCTGATAGTAAAACCAGACCATAAAGATTGCTTTCAGTAAAACCGGTAGATAGTTTTAAAAAATATTTGTTTCATGTGTAAGTCACATTAGACCAATGGAATGCCGGTTTGAGAAAAGGTCTTTTATCCTGATTTTGCTCGATTCACATATGAAGACAGTTCAAGCAATTAAGTGAAAAAAAAGCATTTGTGAAAGTGAGTCTACGGAGAAATTACATGTGATTAGAACATTTTCTTAAGCTCAGATTTCACCCCATCCCTCCGCCCAAGAGCTAAATCTTCTTACTCTCAGAATTTGAGTGGACTTCCCAGTTGGCTCCGTTCTGTGTGGAATAATTGATGAGCGGTATTTTAAGTTCTATTTGTGAATGAGCTGTGTACTTTGTAGTTCAGTGTACATATTGTTTACATCTTGTAAAGGAAAGATATCACAAAGCTGCCACATGTAAAAGTTCCACACTTGGGCAGATTTTTGCCGTCTGCAAGCTCTTTCCTAAGATTCAAACTTTACAAGCTGGCTGGTCAGACATGACTATATTGGTAACCCAGATCTAAACGTTATTCTGATATTTAATATGCAGCAGAATGACCAAATCACTGTTAACGGACACTGTTGCCAAGAGCTATTGTGTGTTTATTTTAGAACGAATTCACACATGCCAATTGTAAATAATAAATCAAATCAAATTTTGCTATCTCTTATCTGAACATCCCATGCAGGCTTTCGTGCCCGTATCTCACAATGATTCTGTTAGAATGCAACTTCTTTTGAGTTTCAACACAAATGCCAAAGTTCCAAAATCATTGAAAGGTGCTGCTTTACCAAAATGTGCCTACGCTTCACCAAGTAACGCCAAATTATCAGTGGTTACTTTGAAGTAATGGAAGGTAAAACAATCTGATCGGTGAGTGGCACGGTGGCACAATGGTTAGCACTGCTACCTCACAGTGCCAGGGACTCAGGTTCAATTTTTGCCTTACTGTCTGTGTAGAGTCTGCACATTCTACCTTGTCTCCTCACTGAATTGATACATCTTTTTAGTAAAATGTGGAAAATGATAGCACTGCGATTTCACAATGGTTTCTGTACATTCTAAATCAGGAATCACCACAAATCAATTGTAAAAGTTGTTGAAAATTTAAGTCAAATTTTAAGAGATGATGGCACAAAATGCATTTTAAGGATAACTGCAGAATAGTTTGTAACTAAACAAACATGCCCAAGATGTGAAAGCACTTTCAATGAGGAGAACATGCAAACTCTACATAGACAGTCACCCAAGCCGGGAATCGAACCTGGGTCCCTGTCGCTATGAGGCCAAATGGCCACCTTCTGCACTGTAGGGATTCTATGATTCACTGATTCTATTCTGCTTTGTAAGCTGTGTTTCTATGGTTCTTTTGTGGAAAGTATTTGATAATTATGCTGCAAAGCAAAACTGCTGCAAAACGGGAACCACTAAAATGCCTATGGAACAACTGGGGAAGGAGGAAAGAAACAATTGGTGCAGGACAATTTTCCAGGTGATTATCTGAAATGCTTTGTACTTTGTGGTAACGGCATGAAACATGTTTATTGGCAAGATCCTTTTTTCATCATTGAAAGTGCTTTCACATCTTGGGCATGTTTGTTTAGTTACAAACTATCCTGCGGTTATCCTTAAAATGCATTTTGTGCCATCATCTCTTAAAATTTGACTTAATAAATTTTCAGCAACTTTTACAATTGATTTGTGGTGATTCCTGATTTGGAATGTACAGAAACCATTGTGAAATTGCAGTGCTATCATTTTCCACATTTCACTGAAAAGATGTGTCAGAATCTAACAAATGTTTTTTCAAGGTTTTGAAGGGGGTTAATAAAGTTAGTCAGGCAGCCTGATTAATAATGTAGAGTTCAAACACCAGAGTTCAAAAACCAGGAAACCGAGAGTAAAGAAAACTCTTCAACATTGCAAGTTAGACATTTGTGGATTGAGTTATTAGAAGGTCGAACGTGTTGCTGCAAAAAAGGGACTGAAAGGTGATGAGCTGGTGGAGTTAATCTGCCAAAAGCAGTTCTTAACTGTTGTTGTCTTAATAATAGAATCCCCACAGTGCAGAAAGAGGCCATTTAGCCCACCGAGTCTACATCGATTCTCTGAAAGAACCCACCCCTGCACCCTATCCACATAGCCCTGCACATTTACTGTGGCCAATGCGCCTAATCCGCAAATCTTTGGATTGTGGGAAGAAACCGGAGCACCCAAAGGAAACACGCGCAGACATAGTGAGAACGTGCAAACTCCACACAGACAGTCACCCAAGGCTGGAATCGAACCCAGGTCCCTGGCACTATGAGGCAGCAGTGCTAACCACCGTGTCACTGTGCTGCCCCAGAGTTTTACATGGCTTAAGCTGGCATGTGCCCAACACAACAGGGTGTGAAATTGTGCAAGGAGTTGCTTGATAATTGGCTAGCCACCATGAAATCACGTTCCGGGGCCGATCGCAGCCGGAAATGCCTTCCACACCTGCTTCTGGGCCTGCCCAGTGCGCTTGCCCAACAGACACAAAATTCAGGTCCAGATATACCCTGTTCTTTTGGAATGCTATCACAGAGAAAGGACGCAGTCTGAGCTTTCCTGGGTATTTGACATAATTTGGCTGAAATTGATTTAATCCTCGCAAAAGGGCACACAATTTTAAATGTACATTATGGTCAGTGTAAAACTCAAGTTTCCGTGATCCTTTATGCTAATTCAAAAAGAGGATGCAAGATGACATACTGAGGCCCTGATAAGGTGCTATATAAATGCACATTTCTTCCTTAATTCTGATGTTCCATTTATACAGAATAAACATTGAGTTTGCATTTCCGTGTACGGTGATGTTTGGGGGATTGTTAACACAACAAATATGTGGTGTCTGTAAGATTGAAGTCCTTCTTGAATGTCAATTAGATGATAGTATGATATAGTTGTAACATTTCCCATTTTATGATTTCAACTTAGAACCTGTGCCACTTGAGTTACTAGGTTTCCTCAGTTATCCAGGTTGTCTGTTGGAGAAATTTCAGAATATTGTGAGCGTAAAATAAAAGTTTATCAGTGCTTTGAATAGAAAATTGTTCATTTTCCACACTGACAAGCTCTTTAGATGGAGAGTAGCCACTTTGCAGCAGTTAGCACACGATGCTCATTTAAAGCTAAGTAATAGATTTTGAAACCAATGGAAATCAATTGAAGAAAATGAAATGAAAATTGGCTGGGTCTGTGAAGGGCAGGCAGTCTGCTCTGCCAAGTTACTGCTTCTCCCTCCATCATAAAGTCAGAAGAGGAGATGTTCACTGATGATTGCATGTGTTTGGCTCCATTTACAATTCCTCATTCCTCAGATAATGAATCAGTTCTTGCCCGCAAGAGCTGAACAACATTCAGGCTTGGGCTGATAAAAGTCCCCCAGCATTAACATCCTGGATATCACTATTGAGTAAAAAGGTAACTGGGCCTGCTACAAAAATACTGTAGCAGGTCAGAGATTGTGTACTCCGTGGCAAGTGACTCATCTGTTTGTACCCAAAGCCATTGCAGCATCTGCAAAGCACAAGCCAGGAGTGAGGTGCAACCCTCTCCACTTGCATGGATGAGTGCAGCTCCAACAAAACTCAAGAAGTTCCACATATACACTGTAGTCCACTTGACTGGCATCCCATTTACTACCTCAAATATTCACTCTCTTTTGCCACGAGTGCACTGTGGCTGCAATGTGCACCACATACAAGATACACTGTGGCAGCACGCCAAGTCTTCTCAACAGTGCCCCTTCCAAACCCATGAACTCTACCATCTAGAAGAACAAAGGCAGTGGGCGCCCCCACCTCCAGGATCCCTTGCCTCAAATTACACATCTTCCTGACTCAGATCTACACCAATTTTCCTTCATCCCTCCTTGCTGTTCAAAATTCAGGAAGTGCCTCCCTAACAGCATTGTGAGTGCACTTCATCACACAGACTACTCACCTCCATCTTCTCAAGGGATTTAATAGGGATGGTTAATATAAACTGGCATTGCCAGTGACATTCCACATCCCATGAAAGAATGAACAGATTTTATTTTTAAAAAGTACAATTTCACAAGATCGTTCTTTCTGCTTTTTTTTCCGCTTGCTTCCTTTGCTCCCTCTTGACTTTTCTGTCCAGCACAAATTCCGCCCTTTTTTTAAATAACCTCCACGATTAAAAATCCTACCACTTCCCCATTAGTCCCCTTGGTCATGGACATGAACATGCTCCAGATGAAATGCAGAAAGTGATAGCATTGTGGTTATGTTACTTGACGAGGAATCCAGAGGCCTGCATTAATAGCCCAGAGAAGTGAGTTCAAATCCCAACACGGCAGCTGGTAAATTAAGATTCAGGTAATAAATAAATCTGGAATAAAAAGCTAGGCCCAGTAATGGTTACCTTGTAATGACCGGATTGTCGTAAAACCCCATCTGATTCACTAATGCCCCCTTGGGCAGAAAGTCTGCCATTGTTACCCAGTCTGGTACGTGGAACTCCGGACCCACAGTTGATGCAGTTGACTCACATGGTCTAACAAACCAAACCAAGTAAAGAGGCAATCGGGGTGTGGCTGTGATACCCACATTTTGTGAATTAATTGAAAAGAAATCTAGCCTCTTGAAGAGAAACTGCAAAATTAGCTGTTCTGAGCTGATATGAAGGTGGATGTGCTATGAGTATCCTAGGCTAGGCTGGGGGATATGACAGGTTGCCCTCACATTCCTGTTGGAAACATGTATCATGTTTGATTTGATTTATTATTGTCACATGTATTAGTATACAGTAAGAAGTATTGGTTTTTGCACGCTATACAGACAAAGCATACCGTTTATAGAGAAAGGAGAGAGTGCAGAATATAGTATGTGTATATACATAGTGTGGAATATAGTCATAGGGTGCAGAGAAAAATTAACTTAATATGAGGTAGTTCCATTCAAAAGTCTGATGGCAACGGAGAAGAAGCTGTTCTTGAGTCGGTTGGTACGTGACTTCAAACTTTTGTATCTTTTTCCCGATGGAAGAAGGTGGGAGAGAGTATGTCCGGGGCGCATGGGGTTTTTGATTAATGCTGGCTGCTTTTCCAAGGCAGCGGGAAGTGTAGTCAGAATCAGTACGTGGGAGACTGGTTTGCGTGATGGACTGGGCTTCATTCACGACCCTTTGTAGTTTGGAAGTATGGTGACGATGCCCACAGTTGAACAGCTTGCTGCCACTCGCTGACTAGCCTAACAAGGTGCACTAGAGACTTGCCCGTTCCTGTGGACCTGAACTGCAGCATGGGTTTTAATTTTTTGAAGCAGAATAGATGAACTGGAAAAGATTGGGAGGAGGGGGAGGGGTGTTGGTGGTGGTGGTGGTTGGGGGGGAAGCTGTGATATAGGTTTAACTTTTGGTGATCAATTGTACTATTCCAGATGTTTGCAGTTATTAAAATAATTTGCAAATTATAACCCTGATATTTATGAAGTTATTTAATACACGGTGTGTTTTTGTGTTATAGGGGGGGGCGGGGGGTGCAGAGTAAATTAATCCACACTAACAATTTTTCTGAGAGGTTGTTAATTTTTTAACTTTCATATTCAAAAATATTCTGATGGACTGTGAATTTTTACCAAACTCATCCTTTTGCGGCATATCCATGGTTCTGGTTAAAAATATAAATGCTGGAAATACGTAAAGCATAATTGAGTGGAATTTTCCAACTGTTCACGCTGACGGGATTCTCCAGTCCCGCTGCAGTGAACGGAGATTTGGCTGAGACCACCAAATTCTCCGTCCTCGCTTGCAGCGGCTGCGAGGCACGAACAGTCAGAAAATTCTGTCCTATAAGTTCGATATACAGCAAGACAGTCAGCGCCTGAAGGGAAAAGGTAATTGGTTTCTGATAAATGATTATAGCCTATCTTTGGACATTTTATGGCCTTAACGATGCTATATAAGTGCATGTAGTTGTTGCTGTTCTGTGCTGAGTCAATAACTACATTTTTCCAGTATTTTCCACTTTTAATTTTCCCCAGTTATCCTAATTATCTTTCCAATGCATTTTCACTGTTTTGGTAGTTCACAGCTGTCAGAGTTGTTTGTGAGGTTGATGAACGGGGCGGGGTGGAGTTGGTGGAAGGATTCTTATTTTTTTCTCTCATGCAGCATGCCCTGCTCTAGCAGTATAACTTAATTTTTTTTTTAAATAATTATTTCGTCCACTTTGCATATCGTTTAATATGTTCAAATCTGTGAAGATGAAATGTCATATCACATCTTGATGTGCTTACTGTTTGAGAATGAAGTATGGGTTGAAATGTTTGCTGTTATTGTTGTCTGTCCTTTTCTTTTTGTTCTTGATATTCTTGATTTGACATCCCAAATAAAAGCTTAAAGCTTATCCTTGAAGGAAAAGGGTAAATAAATCCCAAGTTCGGCTGTAGTTACTGGAGACAAAGTTCAGTGGTGGTTATGTTGCTGCTGATTTGCACAGTCATTACTTTCACATCATATACTCCGGCCCTCCCGTTGGCAGGATCCTTTGGTCCCACTAAAGTGAATGGACCTGCCGCATTGGGGCCGGAAAATCCCAGCTATTGATCCTAGACTCGGGACTTCCCAGAGTTTTATAATTCCATTTTAAAGAATGCTCAGTGAGCCTCATGTTTTATGGTGTAATAAGTATGTATGACTTTTCATATTAGCTTTAATACTTCAGACATTCATCTCAGAATCGGACTTGAAAATCTAGAGTTTCTTCAAGTGGTGTAATTACTTAAGTATTCCTTTATTTATCACGACAAAACATTTGTTTTCTTTTAACTGAAAAGGTGTGGCTGGACTTATGGGATGGATGCTTCTACGCACAAACCAGGTCACGAGACCCTGGAATTTTTCAGTAATAAAATTTAAAACAAATGGTTGAAATATCAAGGGACAAAGCTTTTTTTAAAAAATGATCATCACCTTGATGGGCAGCTAGAGCAGCAGTAAAACTCCACCCCTGCAACGGGACTCCTGTTCCCCAAAGTGCAGAGATCCAGCTGCAAAACATTGACAGAATTTAGAGAGTGACAACTTTATTGTGGCGTTTTTGAATTGAGGACCATTTTCTGGAAGTTTTTTTCGTGAAAAGGAGAACGACATATTTATTTCTGAAATTTAGTTTTGCGTAGTTTGTGTCTGGTTCTAGTTGTTTCCTGTTAACTCAGATGGTTGGGATTATATACAGTTTTCTGTTATGTCTGAGTGTGTTCAGCCTTAAAATATGAAATGAAGGCATCGAATTTCACTTTTTAACGGTATGTTGATTTGAATCTTAAGGTCGATGGGCTAATTTCTACCAAAACTGCACAGTAAAATCCACTTTAAACCCCATCCGGCTTTGGTAATATATTGCTGTGTGTGTGCATGTGCAGTTACGAGCCTGCCATAGCTCATTGTGTGAGAATGAGCTTCCAGCCATGCCAAAGGGTCTACTTAGAACTGTAGTGGATTCAGCTCCCTGGAAAGGTCGTCAAACATTTGAGATAAATGAGACATTTCTTCCTCTATACACTGCTAGCATGTGGTGTCTATCTTTTGCTCCCCCCGCTCCCACCACCCCTCAAAAAAAAAAATTGGGGGCAGGAGAATTAGGGAACTTTTTTTTAAATAAACTTTTTTTTATATACGGTTGTTATCTCATCAGCCATGCTAACCATCACTATTCTGGGGATAATCTTTTAGGGATAATGTTTTTTGAAAAGCATTTAACAAGACAACAATACGGTATCAGTAGGACAACTGGCCAGTGAATCTGCTTGAAGCATCAGTGCTTTCGGCACATCACAGCACTCTATAAATAGGAATACTTCACCTGACTAGATGCCTAAATTATCAAGAACATTGAAAATATTAATTTTCCTCCTCGGATTTGTGAATGCTGAATTGCCAATACTAAATATTTTGGAAAATGTCATGTAGTAGTGCACATTTAGTACTGAAAAGTGCAGCAGGCTATTCTTTTTCTACCAGTTTCTCAAGGTTTTACTAATTTTTCATCTATTTTCCATCTTTTTTGATCTTTTTTTTGCTTTCACCATTTTTGCAATCAGATTAATGTGCCATCGCATAATTGGGAAATCTGCCAATAGATTAATGTGGGAAGAGTGAAGCAAATAGA
Source organism: Mustelus asterias (assembly GCF_964213995.1). Classification (NCBI taxonomy): domain Eukaryota; kingdom Metazoa; phylum Chordata; class Chondrichthyes; order Carcharhiniformes; family Triakidae; genus Mustelus; species Mustelus asterias. Next base: position 143,403,299 of record NC_135801.1, on the reverse strand, counting down.
TAAATTTTGAAAATATTATGGAAGTATTTACCAGATTATTTTTCAAAATATGAAATCTTTTAATGGTTGTTAATTAATTCATTAATTAAATTTGGATAGAACAACGCGCAGCCTAAAAATACTCAAACCTCCCTTCCCAAATCCTAATGTGCCTTGAAACATATATCCCTCAAGTGATTTGAAAATTTCCATTTGAATATGTGCACTTGTCAAAAATACACATTGTGCGCAATAGTTTATATGATCTCATCAAGGAGTAAAATTCTCTTTGTATATAAAAAGCGTGCGTATAGTTTATAAGGAGTTATTTCACCCCTGTCCTGTAGTTTTGGGCACAGCAAAAGAAGGAATGTTAATTGCCAATAATGCTGTGCCGTTTATGACCACATCTGAACCCCTTGATCAAGTTACACCCTCGTAACCTAAGTGTCGGGAAGATTTTGCAAGTTTGCAGTGAATTAAATATCTACTAACGATGCAGGGATATTGAGGCAGCATTTGACATTTTAATTTTTCAGCCTGCTTGTAGAGATTGGAAAGAGGCATCCATTAAAAACTGCATTTCTCACTCAGAAGGGGGAAATCAGAAGAGGCAGTATCTAATTTCTTCTGCACTGTATTACCATGTAAATTAATACAAACATTTCATGCTGGAAAAGCCTTTGTAATGCTGCCCACAATTTCTCCGTCAACTCCCACAAAAAACTGCGGTGTTGCTTTATTTTATCCATGCACATAAAAATAAACCAACCATTGTTTTACTGCAAGAAAAAGTAACAATACCAGTAAGTCTTCCAATGAACATAAATGATGCAGTTGTTCAAGTTTGACATTGGTACAGATTTTCAATGCAATATACTGCAGATGATTTAAAAGGTACTGTTTTATTTCAAATGATGCAGTATACTAGATTTAGGATTTGTTTATATATGTATACTTTGTAATTAGGAATAATTTCGAAATATATATATATCCAATGTATAAAATTCATTGCATATGTGCAAATTTTGTCATGTGTCTATTTGCATGTATGTATGTGGTATATATATAGTGTACCTCATGTACATAATTTGATGGTGCAAATAGGCTACTTGTCCTATAGCAATAGTTCTGCACTCTTACATTCATGTTGTGACAAATAAATGTCTTTCTGGGAGAGGGAATTATTTTGCTTCGTTAACAGAATGTTGGTGTGTTCCAGGTTGTTAATTGGCACAGCATCTCGTGGATTTTCAGCACAGTGGTCCACAGCAATTTTTTTTCCCTATTATTCTGAGCTGCAATTTTCTTTAATGTTTAAATACGTATTCATGTCTTTTAATGCAACAAGTTATGCAGCACTGAAAAGTGTGCTGAAGGTATGAATAACTTATTTGAACATTTTAACTACCTTTATTTTGGAGGGGGAAGTGGATTACAGCTAAAGAATCACCATAAGGTCTGCATCGCATTTTTAATTTAGTAACTAACATATGAATACATTTGCATATTAATTAGTTGCAGATTAAATCATGCATGCATAAGAGCTTCCTTACTGCGTTCAATGTTTGTCAAAAGCCCCAAGTCTAAGCTGATGGTTGCTGTGTAAAAAAAAAACTACCCTGTGTTTTTTTTATTCATTTATATATAGCTCTACTATCAGTCATGCAGACACCAAAATGTTTTTTTTAAATTGTGGTCAATCTTGCATAATGGCATCTGATACCTGTATGTCCCTTCTGAGCATATTTTCAGTGCATCAATTTCCTGTTCATAATCATGTTAAACACCCCCTTAATTGCATAGCATATCCCTGTTAACTCTTTAAACACTGACGGCTTTCCAAATGTTTTAAGATATTAAATACTTTTTTTGTGCTTTAATGTCAAAATGAACACTTTTCCTTCAGTCTTTTTTATTTAATAATTGATGTGCATTAAATTCAAGTAAGAGTTATTAGCCGTAGTGTAGACACAGGTTGCAGCCAATATCTTCCTTTGACTTGCCTCAATAAATAGAGAATTTTAGCTTATTACGCAGTATTCCCAAAATCTCCAAGCATTTCTCTAAACTGAGAAAAGAAACACAATTAATTACCCAGAGAAAAATTGATTATTGTCTGCCTGATAACGAACAAGCATAACTTTAGGAAGTGCAATCGAGTAATCTAATCCAAGATCTCAGGTGATGCCATAACCATCCAAGCAAAGCTTCCAGCATTTCATAACCACCATGTAGGCCATGTTGTGATATTGCAGCCCTGAATCCACACCATTGGACACTGATCCCATTGGGGGCTGCCGAGAGAAAGGGGAAGGAGGTTAACTCCACTTCTGGTTTAGTTCTATGCCAACTGTGACTGTGGGTCCAGATGTCAAGTATCAATGCACAACATAACCTGGAACTGTGATGACCTTACATGGCAGGGTTGGAGGGGATTAGCTCTTGTGATGACATCACTGCAGGCATATCGGGAAATCGGTTATATTGAAATTGGCAAGAGAATCAAATATACAATACAATACAGTTCTTTGCGATCTCTTGCTCTGTGATCGATCTCCCTTAGTCCCTCCGTTATCCAGCAAATTATTCTTCCTCTTGTCAATCATTATCAATTGAAACGTCGCCAGTGTTTACTTCGCCAGCAAGTTCTGATCCCCAACTTCTGTAAACCCGACAAGGTGTTTGCATTTTGCTGTTCAAACTGGACAAATTGTTTCTGCCATTTGGTTTGTCCTTAACGTTTGCTGTTTTCCTTTCTCCCTCGGTTGTATCTTTTTGAGTATTTTCTCTTTTTTTCAATATTTCTCGACTGCAGTGGGCAACATTGTCACTACAAGGGCAGGTTTATGAAGTAATTTGTCATCACTCTGATTGCATCTTTAACTGGTCAGAAGCTGACCCTCTCCACCAGCTCAACAGTTGTGATTGAACAGCAGTTTTCATTGGGAGAGTGAATTTTTCATCAGCAAATTTAAGTAATTTCATGGGTCGGATTTGACAGCTTGCAGTCAGCAAATGTCAGCCAATTAGTTCAGATCAATCGCCAGCCAGGAGAGGAGAAAAAAAAAATGTTTGGATTGATGTCATCTCTGCCCTCACCAAATAACCTTTCCATGAATAGATTTATTTTTAAAAAGTGAAAACGGAAAATCTTTTTAAAAAAAAGTAGAATGCCACAAATATA